>NC_068984.1:60564834-60569135 GCF_001194135.2 Octopus bimaculoides
ACTGTCCTCAGACCGACGCCCAATCACTCTGAAATGTTCATCTTAGAGCTTCCAGTGTGAATGCCAGCCAATACAGCATGTCGTTTCAAAATTTCTGGCAGAGTGAATTGTGTCATGGTGTTGTTTTTCTCACAGATGGTGCCAAACTGATCCTACTATACCGTGTAGTCAACAAAATCAAAAAGAAACAACTTGCATGCATGAAATTAAAAATATAAAATGGTGACAATTTACCCATTGCACTGTGTGTGTATGTGTGTGTGTCTAGTAAGAAAACAAGATAATGTTAGTGAAGGAATGCAATAAAAAAGACAAAAATAAAACTAAGCAGAAGAGAGTGAAGCAAAACAAAATAGAATGAGGAGGTTTAATTTTCTATTTTTTTCAAGAGGTTTATATATAGATATAAAAGTAGACACATAGAGATAGATTGATAGATAGAAAGATAGATAGATAGATATGCAGATAGATATGCAGATAGATAGGCCAATAAATAGATAAGCAGATATGTAGATAGATAGGCAGACTAGTAGATAGATATATAGATAGATAGATAGATAGACAGACAGACAAATAGATAGATAGATAGATAGATAGACAGACAAATAGATAGATAGATAGAAAGACAGACAAATAAATAGATAGAGATATAGATAGATAGACAGACAGACAAATAAATAGATAGGTAGACAGATAGAAAAGCAGACAGACAGATGGATAGATAGATAGATTATCCTGCATATGGCATGTCACTTGGAGTGAGCCTTGTTGTTGGGTGTTATAGTTTGCATTGAGAGCACTTCTTAATAAAAAATTCTTCATCAAACATTATATATATATATATATATATACTTTATTTAAAAGCAGCAGAAATATAACAAAAAAAACCGTTACTCTGAGTTTCACGTTCCCGTTCAATGGATGCTTTTAAATAAGCATATTACTCTACCTCTGGTATTTGAGTACTCTTTTTTCCACCTTGTTGCACATTTCATGTGCTTACTCCGGTATATATATATATATATATATGACAGTATTTTTACAGTTTCTGCCTACCAAATCCACTTACAAGGTTTTGCTAAGTCTGGGCTATAGTAGATGTCCCTTCATCAAGTGTGTTGAACTTGAAATTATGTAGTTGTAAAGTGAACTTCTTCACCATACTGCTGTGCTTATTTCTTCTTAACTATTGGTTAAATAGTTCTTGTTCAGTTTTTCTGGGATCTTTTTAGTCATTTATGATATAAATTTCTTTGTTTAAAGTAATCTAAATTGAAACCTTTCCAAATACCTGCTTAATAAAAACAATGCTATTTTATTAAATTCTTCATTATATTCAAAATTAATTGGAACAAAGACAATATATGGTAACAAAAAGGTTAAGATGCCTAGTGACAATCAAGCTACTTGAAAGGTTTCCTGATTCCGTAATTGCCAGCCAGCACTTCAAAGAAATTAGAAACATTAGCAATGTATAACTTTGAATAGTTTCATATATATATATATATGATAATAATGATGATAATGATGATATATGTGTGTGTGTGTGCGTGTGCGTGTGTGTGTGTGTGTGTGTGTGTGTGCGCGCTTGTGTGTATGTATGTATGTATGTATGTATGTATATATGTATGTGTTTTCATTTAGAGAATTCAAGCTGGCTCCTAACCAAATGGCAAGGCTCTTTTGTTTCAGTTAAGACAAATGTTGGGGTTTGTAATCATTTGAATTGGGTGATGTGTGTATATATGTATATGCATGTTTGTGCTTGTGGATAACTTGTCTTTGTGTGGTGTATACACACACACAGACACACACACACACACACACACACATATGGATGCATGTATATATCTATGTTATTCATGTGTGCATGCATGCCTGTATGCATGTACGTATGTATGTCTGCATGTGCACATAGGTGCAGTACTGCCAAATGGTTAACAAGTTTGCTCTGCAAGTATAAGATCTGGGTTCAGTCCCACTATGTAGCATATTGCACAAATGTTCTTTCCCATAACTTTACCTCAACTTATATATAAAAATATATAAATGCGCCCTTTTAAAGCCTAGCCAGGCTCATGGGCCTGGTTTCCCGGTTTCAATGGCACATGTGTTCCCCAGCTGGACGGGACGACAGTCCATCGCAGCATTACTCATTTTTGCCAGCTGAGTGGCTAGAGCAACGTGAAATGAAGTGTTTTGCTCAAGAACACAATGCGTCGCCTGGTCCAGGAATCGAAACCACAATCTTACGATCATGATGCTGACACCCTAACCACTAAACCACGTGCCTCCATTCAACTTATATATATTTTGAGTTAAATATGCAGATGTCTACTTTAGTACTAAGTATGATTACATACATATATTTGACTACCCAGTTGCATGCAAGTAGAGTTATATCTATTTAAGTAGTAACCATCAGTACATGAATAACACAGCTTTTTTATTTCATGAATTGGTTATAGGAAAAAATACAGACAACGGGATGTAAGGAGATTTACTTCCTTCTGAAGACCTGTTGATAGTACAGTTTGTAGATTTCCAAACAAGATGAGGATGAGTTAGCAGGTTATATCTTGTCATCAACATGACAGTTGATGTAGTTATCATTGTTTTTATTGTTACTATCATCTCCATTACTACCATCACTACCACTGTCACAGTCATCTTTTTACATCTACTTTCCATGCTAGTTTGGTTTCAAAAGGTCATCATGGTCTGAGACAGTTTATATTCAGAATTGCTAGTTTTCTAATTGCATTGGAGGGTCGTATCTTGGACATGTGTTCCATTTTTAGCATGGTTTCTATAGCTGGAACTCCTTTCTAACACCAACTGCTTTACAGAGTGTACTGACTGCATCTGATCATGTCACCCACATTAAAGTTGTGGTCAGCAAAACTATAAGACCCCCTTGACCTGTGTTATTTCTGCTTGTCTGCTAGCTAGACATTTGGAGCCATAAACTGTTAGTTTAGATGGATTCAACTAGGCAGATGTGAAGGGGTATTGAAAAGTTTCTGGCTTTGGGTAAGAGAAAATACAGGAAGATCAGTTAATTATAATTTTATTCAGCGTATTCTTCTCTCAGATCACACACTTATTGTAGCAGTCCATCAGTTTTTCCAAGCCCTGTAAAAGAACTTGGAAGAGTGGACCTCCAAGCAGGCCTTTCTCTTAAAGCCAGAAACTTTTTCAGGACCCTCTTGTGTATACTTTTGTTGCTGTTTGTGTTATAGTCATCTGTTGAATGCTTAGATATCATGCATAAATCAGTAGTTCATGCCATACCATGATCCCCAATGAATCACTCATGAAGTTCACAGTGCTACTAATACACAGAGATGAGAGTGCGATGGGTAGATGTGTTTGTACATCAGAGTTACTAAGTGTAGTGGTAAGATGCGAAGGGTCACCATATGTAGATTGTCAATGTTGTTATTACGCTGTTTCATCGTTCCTTCCACTACCTACATATGGTTACCCTTCGCATTTTAGTAGCTCTGCACTTGGTAACTCCGATGTATACACACATCTGTAGGAGCTCGCTTAGCCCTGCCTAACTGAGATTCAAAGCTAAATCTATACAGACAACCAACCTTCTGATTCCATTGTGTTTTATCTCTATGTTGGGAAATTAATTAGAAACATCTGGCCTCCTACCACCTTTGCTGGTCACTGAAGGGTCAGTCCATTGATTTAGGCTTGACCTACTTCCTGGCTATACCCTGTATAACTTGAGAACATATCTCTCTTGCCCTCTTTGGTTAATGTATGACAACACCATGCATTTGACCAGAGTTTTTGTTGTTTAGCTTAAGGGGTTTCAGTTTAGTCATTCTCCTAGAAACGCTATCTGTTATAGATAAGCACTTTGTCTAGAAAGAGACTAATCTTGCATCCACCTAAATGTTACCAAAGGAAGAGTTGAGTATCATCTATGAGAAACCTTTGAAATCTGAAATAATCAGCTTCTGTTACTTCCTTTTAGTTGCTATTTGATTTTTTTTTCTAAGACCCCAGCTAGTCAAATTGATTGTATTGATGGCATGCTGTTTTAAACTCTCTCACATACACACACACACACACACACAATCACACACATCTTTTGTATCATCAATAGAACGTGTGTGACTATGTGTGTTTATGCATTTATGTACATATGCATATATCTGGGTGGGTGTGAGTGAGTGTGTGCATGTGTATATATCTGTATATTTGTTTTTATGTATATACACATATACATGTGTATGTATATTTATATATATATATATATATATATATATATATATATATAT
>NC_068984.1:60569475-60575880 GCF_001194135.2 Octopus bimaculoides
CATTTCTACTTTTATTCTTTTAGAAAACAGAATGCTTTTGCTTATAGTTTTTTTTTGCATTTTTTTTTTGTTTTTCTTGCAACAAAACAGAATTATTTCCTATCAGTTTTTCAACAATTTTTTTGTTAGAGAAAATAATAATAATAATAATAATAATAATAATAATAATAATAATAATAATCATCATCATCATAATAATAATAATACTACTAATAATAATAATACTAATAATAATAATAATTAGCAAGCAAAAATGAATGAATAATTTGAAAGAAAAATTAATAAAATGAATATAAATATTGATAAATAAAATAAACTATATGAATGCATGAAAATGAAATGTTATAAAAAAGGAAATGAACAAAAAATGGAAAATAGAAAAAAGGAAAGAAGGAAAATGTACAGGAAAAAGTCCCTTAAAAAATGCAAAAAATACATGAAACAAAATATAACAAAAAAAAAAACAAGAAACAAATAGTATTATGGTTCTTATGGAGAATCAGCAGAAAATAAATGTTTGCTGATCTTATATTAACTTTCACTCAAATTTTACTAATCAAATAGTGATTTACCCTGAGCTGTGTAGCGAAGCAAAATGAAAGAGAGGTGTGTGTGTGTGAAAAAAATGAAATCAAGCAAATAAAAAAAATTCATTGCTATTTTTATAGTTTTCTGATAATGGTGAATTGGTAGTATCATTAAAGTAAATACTGCTTTTGCTGTGTTTGCTCTGGCAGTCTGCATTCTGTGTTCAAATCCCATTGTATTCAACTTTGCCATTTATCCTTCAGGCTAGGGAGTGATAAAGTATCAGTTTAATTCTGAGATAAATCTCTCTCTCTCTCTCTCTCTCTCACTTGTTCTTGATAATTCCGTTCATCATATTCACTTTCCTAAAAGTTGAGGGTATACTCTGACATATTTGCTTATTAGTTTACTTCTTTCAGTCATTAGAATTTTTTGTTGAATGAATTGACTGCCAGTACTAAGGCAGTGAGCTGGCAGAAACATTAGCATACTGGGCAAAATGTTTAGCAATATTTCGTCTGTCATTACGTGCTGGGTTCAAATTCCGCGCAAGTTGACTTTGCCTTTCATCCTTTCGGGGCCGATAAATTAAGTACCAGTTAAGCACTGGGGTCGATGTAATCGACTTAATCCCTTTGTTTGTCCTTGTTTGTCCCCTCTATGTTTAGCCCCTTGTGGGCAATAAAGAAATAAGAAACGTTAGCATGCTGGGGAAAATGCTTAGCGGTATTTCGTCTGTCTTTACGTTCTGAGTTCAAATCATACCGAGGTCGACTTTGCCTTTCATCCTTTCAGGGTTGATGAATTAAGTACCAGTTGTGTTCTGATGTCAATCTAATCGACTAGCCCTCTTCCCCCAAATTTCAGGCCTTGTGCCTAGAATAGAAAAGAATTGACCCCAGTACATTTCTTTTTCAAGCCTGATACTTATTCTTACAATCTCTTTTGGTAAACCAAGTTACAGGGACATAAACACCAACACCGGTTGTCAAGTGGTTGAGGAGACAAACACGAAGACACACACAAACACATGACATATATGATGAGCTTCTTACAGTTTCCTTCTTCCAAATTCACTCACAAAGTTTTGAACAGCCTGAGGCTATAGTAGAAAACATTTGCTCAAAGTGTTTTGCAGTGGAACTGAACCTGGAACCATGTAGTTGGGAAGCAAGCTTACCACAGAGCCATGCCTGCACCTTCACTAGCTTCACTATTGTTTCTCATTTTCAGCTAGGGTAATGGTCTATCTTCTCCACAAGACGACACCTGTTTCTCTGTCATACTTTCTGAAGGACTTCTGAACGGCAACCTAAATGAAAAACAAAAAATATCTACCTTGAGTTTTTTAGTAGTGTGGTCCACTTTATGATTCCCATGTGGCTGCTTCTTGGAAAAGGTTGCCCATTCTTGATCTAGACAGTAAGTCTTGGACTATGTTTTTCAAATGTGTCCTTGGTATTTCATGAAAACAAGGAATTATTTGAGAGAGATTTGGTTGTTATTTCAAGCTAATTGAATACCTACTTAAAGGTCTCTTCCTTATTTAAGAAGGTGGTGGATATGTCTTTTCCAGGTAACAGTATTTTCTTTTCTCCACATTATGCTTGATGGTAAGCTTTGGTGGAACTAGTGATGGAAATGACGTTATTTATGACACATTGAAGGAGAAGACTAATAATGTCTTTGATGAGAAGTTGTGCTAGAACTGGTGAAGGAAATTAGTGACATTTGTGACACATTTGAGTGGGATTGACAATGACTTTGCATCTGCAGGCTAAATTCAATTATATGTTCACACCTACCCACACACATATACAGATGTTCCACACATATGACATGACTTTAGAATCATTTCCTGGTGAACGTTTTACTTAGAAATAATGTCACAGTTAGTCATTATTTATTAATTGTTTATCTGTTTAGCTACTTTATTCCACTGATGGTATCACAGGAAAACTGAATTTGAAGTGATCCTAATGATATCTTCTTGTCCTCAAAAATCTTTATCATAATGATGCTAATGTAAGTATATTTGCATGTGTAACCAACACGTGGCCAGTACATCCTTCATTGGATGTACTGGCACCTTACATCAAATACCTCTGAAGGGATGAAAAAGAAAATGTTTGAGAAAGAGGTGGAGGAGAAAGAAAGAGATAAATAGAGATAGGGAGAGAGAGAGAAGGGGTTGCTTTTCACTGTACTGTTGCCAAACCTCATTCAGACCATATCCTTTTCATCATCATCATCATCATCGTTTAACGTCCGCTTTCCATGCTAGCATGGGTTGGACGATTTGACTGAGGACTGGTGAAACCGGATGGCAACACCAGGCTCCAATCTGATTTGGCAGAGTTTCTACAGCTGGATGCCCTTCCTAATGCCAACCACTCCAAGAGTGTAGTGGGTGCTTTTACGTGCCACTGGCACGAAAGCCAGTCAGGAGGTACTGGCAACGGCCACACTCAAAATGGCGTATTTTACGTGCCACCTGCACAGGAGCCAGTCCTTTTGACTTAAATAAAACATATTTTGGATAATGTAGCTCTTGATACACAAAAGGACAGGAAGGCTGGAATGCTTCTTCATCATATGTCTGTTTGATCAGGATTGATCTCGGGCTGAACATTGGCCAAACTTCAAGCCAGTGAGGGATGATCCTCTGCTCATTCACTCAATGTACTTAAAATATTCTAGTCAAATTTCTCTAAAATCACACAGTATGAATTTAATTTAGGAGAAGACATTATGGACAATATAGTTCCTATCATCATCATCATCACCATTATACATTCATTTTACTATGCTTGCATAGGTTAGATGGAAATTGTTGAGGCAGATTCTCTTCATCTAGATGCTATTGCTACCATTAACTCTCACATATTTCCAAGTAATGTAATATTTTCTCATAGCTAGACATATTTTTCATGGAAGACTGGACATGAGCAATCTCACTCATTTATAACTATATACCATATATATATATATATATATATATATAATAAATGGAGCAAAACGCATATAAATGAAAGTTCCTTTAATTCCTACATATGTTTCAAAATATATGTGCACTCTACTCCAAAGAAGTAAGAGGTGCTGGAATCGCACATATATTCATGCGTTTTGCTCCATTTATTATTATTATTATTCATTTCTACTCAAAATGCATCACTTTAACTTGGAATCTCTACCTATAAAACAGGTGTGATATCCTGTTTTTTTTGTGTGATTTTTGCTACCCATGGTAACTATTAACATATTTACATTGCCAAGGTTTTTTTAAACCGAGATAATATTAATATATACATAAATTATTATATATATACCTGTGTGTGTATGAGGACACATGGCGTAGTGGTTAGGGTGTTGAACTCACGATCGGGAGATTGTGATTTCAGTTCCCTAGACCGGGTGATGCATTGCATTCTTGAGTGAAACACTTCATCTTGCATTGCTCTGTGATCATTTGGACACCTGATATACACAGTGCACCTGTTCAGACAATGTCGATTTGATGGCGAGAGTGAGCTAATGTGTGGCACAAACATTTGATCACTATAAACAAGTCATTTGCGGAGGTCATTCAACAAAAGCTGGACACTTATATGTCATTTGCTACAGGAGAGTCCATCATCTGTCATATAAAATAGACCTCTGTGTGAGTGTATTCATTTTCATTGCAAAAATGGCTGTGCAGATTGGTTCCATTCGTGGGATATATAAATAATTTGACCTCAGATATTAGGTCGTCAAGTATGAAATTTGTAGTAAGGTATATGGTAAACTTTGACAGCTGCTCATTTTGTGCCATTATTATATTTTGACAATCTTTATTTTTTTGTGAGAAAGCTGACACATCTATTTTTTTATTCTAACTCATTTTGCACTTTATAAAGTATTTATAAACTGTATTTTGGTATTTTTGTTTAGAGATGGATAGGTCGGAAATTTGTACAGTTTTGAAATATGAGTTCTTTCTTGGAAATACAGCATCACAGACAGCTCAGAATATTAATGGAGTATTTCATTCTAATTTTATTACACAGCTCACAAATGAGCAAAATGATCGACCAGAAACAAAGGTGGATAATGATGAACTGAAAGTCACCGTAGAGTCAGATCTATCTCAAACTGCCTGTGAATTATTGTTGTTGTTTGGTGTTAGCAAGCAAACAATATTGACTCACCTAGTTTAAATCGGTAAAATGAAAAAGTTGGATAAGTGGGTTCCACATGAACTCAATGAAAATAAAAAACAGCATTATGCCTGCATTATGCTACTTTCTCGTCACAAAAATGAATCATTTTTGAATTGAATTGTAACATGAGATGAGAAGTGGATCCAATACAACAGCCATAAATGTTCAGCACAATGATTGGACAAAGACAAGCCACCAAAACAGTCCAAAAAGCAAAATTCATCAAAAGTAGCTGATGGTGTGTGTTTGGTGGTCTGGCGCAAGTGTGATCCATTAGACCTGGCTCATCAATCACAGCCAAAGTATACTGCAGCCAACTGGACCAAATGATGTAGAAACTTACAAAAAACAATCTAGATTAGTCAACAGATCCTATTTTATTACAAGACAATGCCAGACTACACATCACAAAAATGACGTTGTTGAAACTAGAATTGGAGTTGGAAGTTCTCCATTATCCACCATACTCACCTGATCTTGCCCCCACTGACTACCACTTCTTCCAGAATTCGGATAACTTTTTGATAGGCAAAAAATTTAATTCTGATGATGCTGTAAAACAAGCGTTCTAAAATTTTATTGACTCTAGATTACTGCCAGGCTTTTACAGTTTGGGGTTGGACAAGCTACTGCAGAAATGGCAAAAGTGTATTGACAATATGAGTGCATACTTTGATGAATAAAACTATTCCTTGTATTTATAAAACATTAGCAAACTTTTTTCTTTTCTACAAATTTCATACTTGACGACCTAATACATAATAGGGTCTTCATTTTAATTTTTTTTATCAAAAATAAATAATACTGCTTTATATATATGATCCACTTCTTCAAAAAGGTTTTTCAATGTCAACTTCTGGTATTAATGTAGCTACTACCTAAACAATATTAATTTGTTGCAGGCGAAATTTTCTGTTTTCATTTGTGAAGACTCTCATTCTCTATTTTAATGTTTTCATTTCAAGTTTTCAGTCACTTTTTGCAAACAGCTACGATAAATTATTGAAAGAAATATTTACTAAGCAAGTGAGATTTTTTTATGAATTGAAGTTTTCAAGAAAATTTACTTTCTAAACTTCCTTTTATTATTGAATATTTCAAGTTCTCAAATTTAAATATTCAGTGCAAGATAGTTTTTAATGAGCTTTTATTTATACGAATTTTTCATTTCATGTTTATTTCCTTCATAGTTTGCAATGTTCTCTCCTCCTCTCTCTCTCTCTCTCTCTCTCACACACACACACATACACTGTCTCTCTAATATAAACACACACACTGTCTCTGTAATATAAACACACACACACACTCCAGGTTTGATTTTGTTATTACACAAATATCACATTACAATTTTGCAATTCAACATGTGATGTCCCAAAAAATACGGGCAGTCTTTTGTTTTAACCCGCACACTTTGTTAATTTCCGTAACAATTATTTATTTATTTACTTTCCGTGTGCTGTGTTCAGCTCTATGTATTTGTAGTCAGTCACAAATGCACGTGTGTGTTTTTTGTATGTACGTTTGTATACATTTATATATGTGTGTGTGTGTGAGAGAGAGAGATTGAGTGAAGGTGTGTGTTGTCACATACACATTCATACATAAATATATATAAGCATACTTTTTTTATGTATGTGTATGTGAGACAAAAAGATAGTGATGTCTAAGTGGTATT
>NC_068984.1:60575919-60579852 GCF_001194135.2 Octopus bimaculoides
TCTCTCTCTCTCTCTCTCTCTCTCTCTCTCTCTCTCTCTCTCTCTCTCTTTCTCTCTCACACACACACACATACATACAAAAAAGATGTATGCATATTTATTTATGTATGTATGTATATCTGACAACACCCCTTCACTTACCCTATCTCTCTCTCTCTCTCTCACACACACACACACATCCATTCCCTCTACATATATCTTTCACTTTCTCCTCTCTTTCACTTTAAAACAAAGGTAAATAAATCAAAATTCTTAATGGAAATTAATGAAAAAAAAAACAGCTGTTCATTTGGGCATTTCTGTGAGTTCACCCCGAAAGAATGCCAAAGTATGCGACTAAAAAAGAACTTTTAGCAGCAAAGGCATGATGGCAGACAGTATCTTAAAAATTATTAGAATTGGGAATCAATGTGAAAATATTATCAAGTGGTTAGCAGAAAACTGCTTGGAGGGCAGTCTTTCTGCTAGTATATATCATCATCATCATCATTTAACGTCTGCTTTCCATGCTAGCATGGGTTGGACGATTTAATTGGGAACTGGCGAACCAGATGGCTACACCAGACTCCAATCTGATCTGGCAGAGTTTCTACAGCTGGATACCCTTCCTAACGCCAACCACTCCGAGAGTGTAGTGGGTGTTGATATATTTATATATAAATTATTAAGGTGGCTATTTGTAATTTAAATACCAAAAGGCACAAGTACAATCATCACTAAAGTAACTAATGGTTCAAATCAGCTTCAGCATTGCTAGAAATAAGAGTCAAGTCAACTCTTAGCCATGGGTAGAACACTTACCTATTGACTGACAAGGGAGAACAACCTCCCTCCAGTAATATATAACAGGCTGCTTTCAGGTTCTGTCTTACGACATCCAGTCACAAGACTTTCATTGTTTTGTAGTTATAGTAGAAGACACTTACTCAAGATTCTGTACTGTGGGACTGTAGACCTGACTACATTGTTGAGAAGCAAGCTTCTTAGTTAGATATCCAAGCCTGCAGCTACACATCAATGCCTGTTAAAGTGGTAAAGGGTAAAGATAGCCATGCTGGTTGTATGCCTCATTACACCTAATGGTTTTTAGTCATAACACTTGTCTTGATAATGGTACTGAGCTTACTTGATGCTGAGTATATGCTCTATCAGCCTTTAAAGTCATTTTCTGATAACAGCAGAATGGACTGGAGAAACTTAGAAGTAAAGTGCTTCAATCCAGGGCACAACTTGCTTCCAAGACCAGAAATGGAAGAAATGGTGTTTTGATCAAGAACTTAGCTGTCTGACCATTAGTCCACGTCATATTATCATGCATGTACACAATTACACACACACAATTACACACACACACATATATATATAAACTTTTTTCCTATAGATGCAAAGTTAGTGGAAGGAGGCTAGTCAAATACATTGGTCCCAGTATTCAACTGGTACTTATTTCATCAACCCTGAAGCGATGAAAGGCAAAGTTGACCTTGTTGGAATTTGAACCCAAAAATGTAAAGCTGGATGAAATGCCACTAAGCATTTCATACATACATACTATATGTGGAGGTGCAATGGCCCAGTGGTTAGGGCAGCAGGCTCGCAGTTATAGGATCGCGGTTTCGATTCCCAGACCGGGCGTTGTGAGTGTTTATTGAGCAAAAAAACCTAAAGCTCCACAAGGCTCCGGCAGGGGATGGTGGCAAACACTGCTGTACTTTTCCACCACACCTTTCTCTCATTCTTTGTTCCTGTTTCTGTTGTACCTGTATTTCAAAGGGCCAGCCTTGTCAATTTGTGTCACGCTGAATATCCCGAGAACTACATTAAGGGTACACATGTCTGTGGAGTGCTCAGCTACTTGCACGTTAATTTCACGAGCAGGCTGTTCCGTTGATCGGATCAACTGGAACCCTTGACGTCGTAAGCGACGGAGTGCCAACAACTTTATATAATACATACATACTATATATAATATATAATGATGACAGAAGTGCTGGTGGTGGTGGTGGTGGTTGTGGGGGTGATGATAATGCTGATGATGGTGATGATAAAGTGGAGGAGGAGGAGGAGGAGGAACACTAGGTGGAGTTGAAAAATTTGTAAATTATTATACACAGTTGAAGTGGCAGTGTCATTTCATATGTCTTCCTTCATTAAGATAAGCTTGATATGTAACAGAACACATTGTTTATGTTGAAAGTCATATTTGCAATATTCACATTCTCTCAAACAACATCAGGCCTAGCTAGCAGGTGGTCGATGAGATCATTTTTCCATCGCATATATTTGGCTTCAATCTGTACCATATTTTTATTTATTTATATATTTCTTCATTTATGTGTGTATGTGTTGTGTGTGTCTCTCTATCTATGTATATGTGTATGTATAATATCCATACATACATAGGTGTGTAAATATATATTTATGTATGCGTATATATGTATATGCAGATACATATAAGTATATATGTCTGTTTATCTGCTGTGTGTATGTATGTGTGTATATACATGCATATACATACATACATGGATATATACACACACATATACATTTATATACATACATATATGTGTGTATATATACATATATATATATATATATATATATATATATATATATATATATATATATATATGTGTGTGTGTGTGTGTTTATGTATGTATATATATGTGTATATACACCCACACAAACACACACACATGTGAAGGAGGTTGTGGTGGAAACAGAGAGAACAGAAATGGCAGTAAACCGATAGAACCAAGCTAAAAGAGAATATTATAATATATTCTTGTGATTAATAAATAACAATGGTATTCCTGAAGGAGAGATATCCAATAATATATTCTGCTCATATCTCCAAATTATAATTTTTTTTCTTTTTGTTTTTGCCTCAGCTTTATTTATCTCACTTCTTATGTAACCTTAAGCAAAAACATAAGTTTTTTTATTTATTTTTTCTCTTCTTCATTTAGTTTTTGCTTGATAATATTTCAGCAAACTAAGGTTAATTAATTTTGGTGTAGGATTTGTAGTACTTGATTTTCTCCTTAAAGAGTGGAAAAGGGGGAAAAAAAAACCAAACCAAAAAAAAGAAAGGATCCTATATTTTACTTTATCTATAAATATATTATATTTAAGACTGTATCTCTCTCTCTCTTTTGTGTATTTGTGTGAATATTAAAAAGTAATTGCCATAATCATTTTTGCTGTTGGAAAAAAAAATGTTATTTTAAAAAGATAACTTTATTCACATCTGGAAAAGTGAATTCTGTACAGAAAATTTATAACATGATTTATTTTCTTTTTCTTTCACATTTGGATCCTGTAATCTCTTGAAAACAGAATTTTTTTTGTTTTTGTAAAATTTATCATGAATACATTACACATAGTAATAAAACACCTCTGTTTGCATATTAATGCTACTAAGAGTAGGCAGATCAGACTAGGGATGAGCTAGGGATGTGAAAATTAAGAGGTTAGTGAACCTAACAGATTTGAGACATTGAAATAATTTATTCAGGTGCAGGTATGGCTCTGTGGTAAGAAGTTTGCTTCCCAGCCTTATAGTTCCAGGTTCAGTCCCACTGCATAGCACTTTGAGCAAGTGACTTCTATTATAACCCCAGGCTTTGGAAGTACATTTGACAGACAGAAACTGAAAGAAGCCCATTGTATATATATTCTTTTATTCTTTTACTTGTTTCAGTCATTTGACTGCAGCCACGCTGGAGCATCACTTTTAGTTGAACAAATTGACTCCAGGACTTATTCTTTGTAAGTCTAGTACTTATTCTATCAGTCTCTTTTGCTGAACTGCTAAGTGACAGGGACATAAACACACCAGCATCAAGCGATGGTGGGGGGACAAACACAGACACAAATAACAAACACACACATACACGCACACACACACGCAACAAAACCACTACAACCAGAAAC
>NC_068984.1:60579862-60587341 GCF_001194135.2 Octopus bimaculoides
CACACACACACACACACACACATATATATACACGCACACACAACAGACTTCTTTCAGTTTCCATCTACCAAATCCACTCACAAAGCATTGGTCACAAAGCTTTGGTCAGCCTGAAACTATAGTAGAAGACACTTGCCCAAGGTGCCACGCTGTGGGACTGAACCCGGAACCATGTGGTTGGGAAGCAAGCTTCTTACCACACAGCCACTATATAATTAATAGAGGTCACAAAATCGACAGAGAGTACTGACTAGCATCACTTTTGCTAAAGATAAGAGTTAAACTAATTGAAAAGCCACAAAATCTCTGTCTTAATGACTGACATTAAGACAGTAATTATGTGACCTTTGAGTTAGTTTAACTCTTATTTCCAGCAGTAGTGGTGCCAGTCAGTACTCTCTGTCACTTTTGTGACCTCTATTAATTTTGCCTTTAGGTTCAAATTGCTAATAAGCCACTCTTTTTTATTTGTTGTTTACACTTTTACGGTCTTGAAAATCAGTACATGTTTTCAATGGTTTTTCTTATAAGAATGACACAGGTAGTTGAGTTTAACCCCAGGTGATAAGAGTCACTGATGAGGATTAAGATGGTCTACATCAAAATTGGAAATCGTGATCCAGCTATATATGATGGGGACTTACCTCCCTTCGTCAGTCATTAAGACAGTGATTTTGTGGCTCTTGAGTTAGTTTAACTATTATCTTTAGTAAAAGTGGTGTTAGTCAGTACACTGTATCATTTCTGTGATGTCTATTAATTTTGCCTTTAGGTTCTAATTAACTTCAGACCTACTAGACAATGATCAACCCAGTAAGGAGCATGTAGGGCCTAGCACTAGGAGTATGAATTTATTTTGGGAAAAGTCATGATTGGAGTAACTTTTAGATTACATTTCATGATTTTTTTTGTTATTCTTAAACATTTTTGAAGCTTCTTTAAAATAAACTATGTCAAAGAATTTACCCTGATATCCTAAACACAGTACCTTATAAAGATAAAATACAGTTTTGGGTCTTTATTTTAGATGACAAACTTAATCTGTCATTAGTTTTAAACCCACCATCTTGTCCTTGGGTGCCATTTTCAGATTTCATTCAGACTGGGTCATTGGTTTGAAGACAACTTTCTCCATTCCTCCTATTAATCATAGAGGCCCTGAAAGAAAACTTTGGGAGCATGAATATTAGCTTATATTTTGTAAGTTGTAGGGAAAAAAATGGAAGGCAAATGTCATCAATTGTGTTCAGATTAGCTCATCATCTCAAATATTAGAAATGTTTAACTTTTTTGACTTTCCTCAAAAACGTAGTCTCATATCTCACCTAATTCGTTGATTGTTGTCCACTTGGACTGAAGTTGTAATTTAGGTCCTTTGCTTTAAAGTAATGCTAAAATATAAGCATTAAGAAAATTATGCACCAGGTCTCATAAAAACTGAAAACATATGTTCATTTTGCGGCCCCTGTAAATTGTGAGACATTAACCCTTTAGCATTTAAACCAGCCATATCTGGCCCAAATATTCTACCTATTTTCTCTTCAAATTGGTCAGATTTGGCCTCTCACTACAAACTTATGATGTTATTTACATTATTGAAATCTTAAAACTTTGAGATAATGCATTCAAAACAATGTGATTTTAAAAAAAAACATAGCAATTAGACAAAGTAATCTGAATTCTAAAGGATTAACATGTAGCTTATTTAACTTGTGCCTAAATCTGGCAGTTCTGCCTCCCAAATTTGAAGCCTTATGACTATGTTAAAAATTAATATTTCTATATCATCTTTTTTTAATGGTACACTCACAGGTTGCTTCTACCATTCTTTTTCTTTCAGCAGTGAGAGAAATCTCTAAGAATGGTTTCAAATTTTGTTACAGGGCGAGCAAATTCAGGGGAGGGGGTAAGCCTATAACATTGACCCCAGTGTTCAACTGGTACTTATTTTTTAAACCCCGAAAGGCAAAGTTGACCCCAGTGGAATTTGAACTCAGAATATAAAGACAGATGAAATACCACTAAGCATTTTGCCCAGCATGCTAATGATTCTGTGAGCATGCTAATGATTCTGTGAGCATGCTGCCTTCAAAGAAACCTCTAATAATAATTTCAAATTTTGGCACAATGCTAGCAATTTCGTGGGAGGAGGTATGTCAATTGCATGAACACCAGTGCTCAACTGGTATTTATTTTATTGTCTCTGAAAAGATGAAAGGCAAAAATCGACCTCAGTGGAATTTGAATTCAAAACATAAATACAACTGAAATACCACTAAGCATTTTTCCTGGTGTGCAATTGAGCCTACCAGCTTGCCACCTTAGAAACCTCTAATAATAAAGATCAAAACATATGATAGATTCAGAAGGAGAAACTGAATAGATTTAAACATTAGCAGTGTGAGATGTTTTGTCAGGATTTATAAACTTAAATTATCTCCAGTTACCTCATACCAAACAACACTAAACAAAGTTGTATTATGTAAGCAATGCTAGAAGTTTAGTGGTGACTGCCAAAGATCGACACAACAGATGCGATCTGGGTTTGATAACCCCATCCAAAATGCTACAGATATTTTTATATTTTATCCATTCAACAAAAAGCAATAAACAAAAAAACTGGACCAAAACCAAAAACTTCATCGGATTTGAACATAAATATATTTGAGAGCTATCATTTTAGGGATGTTACTAGAGTAATTGAGAGACCTTTCTCTAATCATCATCGTCATCATCAACCCCTATCATCATCATCCTCACCACCACCACCATAGTCGATTTTACACAAGCTTTTCTATTTTTATGTTTGCATTTTCAATTTTACAACTGCTTTCCCATTTTTATATCCACTTTCCCATGGGTTGAGCAGAGATTAAGGAATTAAGGCAATGTAGTATGGCTGGATGCTTTTCCTGAAAGCAACCCTTTTAGTCTTCTTTTACAATATATACCTAATCTAAAAATGGGACAAATGTATTTATGTATGTAGGTATATAGATATATTGTTAGATTTTTAAAATATATAGCTAAAGTGGAATGAAGTTGTAAAAGAGGGGGACCCAGAAAGACATAGGATGAAGTATTGAAGGACAATCTCCAAACTTTGAGCCTTGTGAAGGTGATGACAAAGGACCATATATGGTGCATTGTTATACTGAAGAAGACCTTTCTATTACAACAGAATTTATGTCCTGAAAGCAAGGTGCCACAAAAAAAATCATTGATGCTGGTGCCATGTAAAATAGCACTGGTGCTGATGCCATGTAAAAAAGCCCCAGTGCTGGTGCCACATAAAGAGCACTGGTGATGGTGCCACATAAAAAGTATTGGTGATGGTGCCACATAAAAAGCACTGGTGATGGTGCCACATAAAAAGCACTGGTAATGGTGCCACATAAAAAGCACTGGTGTTGATGCCATGTAAAAAGCACTGGTGATGGTGTAATATAAAAAGCTCTGGTGCTGGTGCCACATAAAAAACACTGGTGTTGGTGCCACCTTAAAAGCACTGGTGATGATGCCAGGTAAAAAGCACCCAGAACACTATGTAAAGTAGTTGGTTTTAGGAAGGGCATCTACCTCTAGAAATCAAGCCAAAACCGACTATAGAACCTGTTGTAAACCGTGGCCTTCCCAGCTCCTGTCAAGCTATTCAACATATGCCAACACTGATGATGATCATGATGATGATAGCTGTGTAGGTAGGTATGTAAATTGGTGTGTACATCAGCAAATGTGGTGAAAGACAGACAGACAGACAACTAGATTGATAGATAGATGACTGACACTGTAACACAGTTTTAACCTGTGGAATACCTCTATCAGATGGTTAGAGATAGAGATACACTTATAAATATATGAGATTAACATTATATTTTGAAATGGACATTTAAAAATAATATATCAGCATATTTTTTTATTATCTACACTTTGATCAAAATATAGTGTAGATGTAAATATTAAAAAAATATGCCATTTCCTGAAGATGAGGTTAATAGTACAAAAACTTCATATTAGCAGTAACTCATCTTAAAACATTTATGTAAATATAGATAATCAGGTAGATTGGGATCATAGATAAATCGGAATATGAGTCAAGTAATGACAAATTTGAAAGACATAAATTTTTTGAACCTGGTAGTTTTGCTATGGAAGGAAGCTATTTTAATATAATTAAAGACTTGGTTTGAATTAAATCTGAAAATGTATTCTACAATTCAAATATACATTAATATTTTTTTCCATTAGCTGTATTTGTGTTGCCATAGTAGTTGGTGGTATGTCATCTATGTTTTGTTAGAGAATGAATATTTTATTGTAGCACAACAGTTTGTCAGTAGCATCAGCATATATATTGAGATGGTGCATGGAATGTAGTTTTGTGTCATCATAATCTTTCTTCATATGACTACCAGAATGTAACTATGAATACATTTAGAATTAAAATTCAGTATTACACTGATGAGATCTCTTAAGATTATATGCAACTGAAATATTATTATTATACTTTTTGGTAGTTTTATGCAAGTTTTTACTGTATCACAAAATGTACCCCTATGTTCTTGAAATGTCTACCGCATGTCAGTTTCTGGGAGATGTAAACCTATGTCAGTATACTAAATCAGTTTTGCTTTGCTATAGGGTTTGGCTTCTTGTTTCTGGTGCTGTGTTAGTGTTTCTTTTGTTGTCTAAAATATATACTCTGTTTTGTTTCATTATTTTGTAGGCTGGTGAATGTTTTATATGTGCTATGTGTTTTAGTGCCAGATTGTTATGTGGTATGTGTGGTAGTTATTTTATTGGGTGATTGTTGTACACAGATGGTGTGTTCTTTGAGTTGTGCTATTAACGTGAAACTGTCTTACACAGGATGTGAGTTGTACCTAGTAGAGCTACATGCTATTATTATGATTATTATTATTGAGTGAGAGAGCAGTGCATGCCATCACAGTGACACGAGTAAAATATATGAAGCCCAGTATACCCATCATGATTACCCGTCTGATAAAGGTACACCAGGTATATGCATCACAACCATATGTACACAACATGGTGATCTCATATCAAGATAAACACCCCGTATTTTTCGAGCACCATCTGGAGTATTTGAGCGGTTCCAAGCAGTACTGTTTTCTGCAAGTGCTCCATTATTATTATTATTATTATTATTATTATCATTATTATTATTATTATTATTATTATTATTATTATTATTATTATTATTATTATTATTATTATTATTATTATTTTTATTATTATTATTATTATTATTAAGGTAGCAAGCTGGAAAAAATTTTGGCATACCAAACAAAGTATTTTGTGACATTTCATCTGTCTTCGTGTTCTGAGCTCAAATTCTGCTGAGGTTGACTTTGCCTTTCATCCTTTCAGTGATAATGAAATAAGTACTAGTCAAGTACTGAGGTTGATGTAATAGACCCCCCGCCAGCTTAAAAACTACTAACATGATGCTAATTGCCATCCCACCTTTTATCCACACACTGTATTTAAGAACTAGAGTCTCCAGTACACCTTTCTTTTCTTGCTGGAGTTTGGCTGTCCTTTCTAGCAGGTTGAATAGAAGGTTTTTCACTGTAGGAATTTGTTGATGTGGTTGTTGTTTTGTATTAAGGTTAGTCCTGAGGAGAATGAGCTTTGATCGAAAGCATCCCAAACAAAACTATCCAAAGAAAGAAACACAAAGTGACTGTGTGGTAAGAAGTTTGCTTTCCAACCACACACTTTCAGGTTCAGTCCTACTTTGTGACACCTTGGGCGAGTGTATCCTGCTATAGCATTGGGCTGGCCAAAGCCGTGTGAGTGGATTTGGTTGACAGAAATTGAAGAAGCCTGCTATGTACATACATACATACATGCAGGCCTTTTTGCCTGTGTTTGTCCCCACCACTGCTTGACAACTGGTGTTGGTGTGTTTATGTCCCTGTAACTTAGCAGTTTGGCAAAAAAGACTGATAGAATAAGTACCAGGTTGCAGTCTAATGACTGAAACAAGTAAATAAAAGATAAAAGACAAAAAGCAATCTGTAAGTAGAACAGTAAAAATATGCAAGACTTTCTTAAAGTTTGACATGTAACAATTGTTGTTATCCAAATTCTAATGATGAAGCTTTTGTTTCTTTGACAGAAAGCAGTTCCCTCATTCTAAAGGAATTCTAATAAATGAAAAGAAGAAAGAGCATAAATACAGTCTTGTGAACTTACCCACTCACTCTTCCTGATCCTCTGTCCATATAGTTTCTCTTATAGTAATTTTCTTGTAACTTGAGGGTGTATTCTGACACCTCATCACCACCATTTTTTGCTCTGACCAGCTGGTGGAGTCCACTATCTCCTCTACAGCAAGGTACATGTTTCTGTATCTCAATACTACACCCCAACTCAGTTTAGAAGGTCTTGTCTTGCAAGTTATTTGATGATCTCCCTAGTAATGGTGCCATGATAAAAGCACCCAGTACATTATCTAAAGTGTTAGGAGAGGCATCTAAATGTAGAAACCATACCAAAGCAGATCTAGGAGTTTGGTGTTGTTGTCTGACTCCCTGGAGCCTGTTGAACCATCCAACTCATGCCAACAGGGAAACAGACGTTAAATGGGGATGATGATATGCAGAGAAAGAGGGAGAGGGAGAGAGAGGAGAGAGAGAAAGTGAAACTAGCTAGGAGTGTAGATCAGTGAATAGAAGTAAAAGATTATCATGATAACGTAGGTTGAGAATGTGTAGAAGTGTGATGTGTGGGATCCTTGACACCAAACAGTTCATACCTAAGAGAAGCAGGAGGCAGGGCAGTAAATCACATGAAATCATTGGTATTCAGCGGAAATCACGAAATTGAAAATGGCTCTAGATTATTAAGGATAGAAGTGGATTCACGCTACATTAACAAACAGATTTATAATGTTTGAAGATTAGGACTTGATCCATGAGGATGAAAGATAGAGACTCTAGAGAGTAAAGGCTGAATTGAAATAAATTATGCATGGTATGCCATCTTGATTATGAGAAAAGCTTGTTAATAGAAGTGAGGAGGGTAACGCTAGTAGAAACTGAGGGAATAGTATTTATTACCACATAGTTAGAATGGATATATATATTACCAGCTGAGACATTTATATGTATCTTACTTTCCAATGTTGTGTGGTATAAGTTATGCCAATATTTCTCAGCGTCAGACAACTTCATGGAGAAAAATATATTTGTAGGTGGTTTTTAATACTTAAAGTTTCAGGCCAACCATTGTCAGACAAATATGTAACTGAAGCATTGTTTTATAGCTGGATACCTTTCCTGTCACTGAACCGCACCTATATATGTATCTATGTGTGTGTGTGTATAAATATGTGTGTGTGTATATATATATATGCATATATGTGTTTATGCATGTATATAGATATGTGTGTTTATATATTATATGTGCATATGAGTATATATATATATATATATATATATATATATATAT
>NC_068984.1:60587351-60593159 GCF_001194135.2 Octopus bimaculoides
AGAGAGAGAGAGAGAGAGAGAGAGAGAGAGAGAAAGAGAAAGAGAGAAACAAAAAAAATGCACACTACATATAAAAGCAAAGGCTTTTTTGTTTTTATAAAATCAAAGATTTATACATGCAAATAAATGATTTGAGGAGGAATTAAGAAGTATAAAAATTATTGAAACCTGTTTCTATTATACACACACGCACACACATGTATGTATGTATATGTGTGTGCATATGTGAATGTATTAGTGTGTATTTGTCTTAATATTTTACATGAGATTCACATTACTGTTTCTTAGAAATGAGAAAACTGCTCTCCATTGCTTAGATACCTGCTTTTGAATGCCAAAGCATTCACAACTTCTTGGTATGTGTTATGCTCATTTCTGCCAAACTTTAAGTAATGTACCTCTGAGTCAAATAGTTAATACAGGTGGTTATAAATTCTATGAACATGATTTATATATATTCACACACACACACACACACACACACACACACACACACACACACACAATGTAGAGAAATAGAGAGTAATACAAGCATTTTGAGAATATATTGCAATAATTTATTCAATACACACATACACAGATATTTATGTATATATATATATATATATGTGTGTGCGTGTATGTATGTACGTTTACTACTAGTAGTAGTAGTAGTAGCAGCAGCTGTAGCAGTAGTAATGGTAGTAGCTGTGCATGTTCGAATGACAGTAGTAGTGGTGGTATAAAATCTTATGTTACTTCTTTATATTGTTCTGTACTGTTATCTAACTGCTTAACTTCAAGAAATCTTCTCAGTGCACCTGCTGAATTTGATTTCAGAAACAACCATAATATGCATGCCTAAACATACACATATACATTGCTTACTGTTACGACACACACACACTTATATATATTTATATATATATGTGTGTGTGTGTGTATATATATATATATATATATATGTTATACACAGAGATTTATGTATATATATATATATATATATATATATATATATATATATATATATATATATATATATACAAACACTTATTCATTTATACATATACTACATATATATGTATATGTGCATCTGTGTATAATATCAGTAACCTAAACCATTCAGATATGCATTCTATCCTTCATGATTCTATAATTTACACAATCTAATATATAGAGAAGGAAATATCCTGGTGATGCTGACATATCAGTCATTCATCTCCTCCAACTATAATGATGCTTGCTTCTCCATTTGACATTTTTAAGGGCAAAGGAAAAAAGAAGATGATTTATTTTTAAATTTCATTTTATGTTTCACAAAGCTATTGCGAACAGAAAGAAAAATTGGGGGGAAAAAAAGCAAACAAACATGAAGGTAAAAGAAAGGAAAAAAAAAGTTTTCATGAGAAATCAAATTTGCAGGCAAAAATATAATAAATAAATATATAAAATGTTTACATCAAACTCTGAGAAAGGAAAAAAAAAGAAAATTTAATATGTGTCTCGTTTCATAGATTTCTTCTGATTTTGGTGATTTATTTCTACTATGTCTATCAGAATATCTGAAGAAATTAAATGGTAGGGGGAAAAAATAAACAATCAGCTATAAGTAACAATGTCATATATATACATATATGTATGCATGTGTGTATATATAGATATATGTGCGCATTTATGTATATGAATATATATATGAGTATGAATAAGTATATATACATATACAACCACATTTATTTTCACCACATGAAGTTTTATAGGTAAAAGATTTTTATTGGCATATTTACTCAAAATTTAGGGATACTAACTCTAAATGTTAATAATAAAGTTGGGTGTTTTTTGCTGC
Organism: Octopus bimaculoides; assembly: GCF_001194135.2. Taxonomy (NCBI): domain Eukaryota; kingdom Metazoa; phylum Mollusca; class Cephalopoda; order Octopoda; family Octopodidae; genus Octopus; species Octopus bimaculoides. The sequence continues at coordinate 60,589,174 of NC_068984.1, forward strand.
TATTTTAACTTTCTCTCCCCACCTTTTTCTTTTGGGGTGGTGATGGTGGTTGATATTTATTTTCCATATCTCACTTGCTTTTCTCTCCACCCTGTATCGGTCTACATATCTTTCTCTGTCTCTCTGTGCATGCCTCTCTCTCTTGTTGAGTATGTTTATTCTCAGTAACGAAACAGCGAAACTGTTAGATATATTTTTCATCATTTTAACACTTGAGTATATTCTTCCTGTTTTCCAAATAAATTTTTCTAGCAAATTTGCCAACTAAAATTTTCATGTGCTTCTTGCTTATTTATTCTTTAATATAGATTTTCTTTTTTTCCTTATTTTATTTTTAAAAAAAAATCTTCACTGCAACCATTTTAATAATTACTGAGAAGCAACGGAGATGATGAAAGCAAAGATTTGAGTAAAGATTCCAACACTTAGCTGCCAAATAAAATCCTGCTTATCTTCAAATTTGTAGTATTACATAGAATTGGTAAAAAAATAAAAAAGAAATAAGTGTTTTATAAATTTTTCTGTGATATTTTTGTTCTTTATTTTTTGCAATGAAGGGAGTGGAGGGTTGTGGTGGCAATGATAGGGGTAACATTTTCTTTCATTTCAATTTAACAATTTAACGTTAACATAGATAGCTTTCATATACTTCAAGAATACCTATGCATATTACATTCATAAATACATGCACATGTACATTTCTGTATATTTATATGCATATCAATTCAGTCTCATTCACTATATATGTGTACATGCAAGCATTCATTAATTCATTCATGCATACATATATACATAAATATATACATGTATACAAATATGGTCACTCCCACATACATGCATATATGAAGATTTGTTGATATTTCCTGTCAACAAACTGTGCTTACTCTGTTCTTTCGAATTCCTCTGGAATACAATATCCTTTACTTAAAAAAACAGATAATGTTTGGTGAGAGGAAGAGCATCCAATCAAAAAATCCTGCTTCACTTGTTTTGCACAGAAAATCAAATGTTGAATGAAATGAGCAAACATTTGAATATAAATATAATCTTTATGTGTATGGGTATGCATGTATATATATAATCCTTATTACTGTTTATATATATATCTTGTTCAAATATATATATATATATCGTCGTTGTCGTCATCATCATCATCATCATTTTATATCAGTTTCTTTCATGCTTGCAAGAGTCGGACAGGTGTCATCTCCTATGCAGCATTTGAACTCCAAGCATGAAGAATTGTAACAAATGTCCCGAGGCATTTTGTCTACTGTTGTAATAATTCTGCCAATTCCATATTTTTAACATTTGCATAAGACCACTAATCTGTAAGACAAGCCCCTCCCACCCCACCCAATTCTTGACCAGTGTTTATTTCATGGCTCTCCAAAAAGGGTCAAAAGCAGAATTGGTTTGGACAGGGTTTGAGCTCAGAATATAAAGAGATATAAAGCAAAGCATTATTTTGTTTGATTTTGTATAATAATCCTATCTACTGAAAGCAGAAGGCTTGAAATTTGGTGGGGTGGGGCTAATCAATTACATCGACCCCAGTGTTGAACTAGTTCTTATTTTATCGACCCCGAAAGGATAAAAGGCAAAGTCAACCTTAATGGAATTTGAACTCAAAATGCAAGGACAGATAAAAGACAGCTAAGCATTTTGTCTGGTGTACCAATGATTCTGCCATCTCATTGCTTTTAATGTTGTATAATAATCATTTCTACTCTAGGCACAAGGCCAGAAATTTTTGGGGAGGAGGCCAGTTGATTAAATCAACCCCAGTATGCAACTGGTACTTAATTTATTGACCCCGAAAGGATGAAAGGCAAAGTTAACTTCAACTGAATTTGAACACAGAATGTAAAGACAGACAAAATACCACCAAGCATTTTGCCTGGCAGGCTAACGTCTCTGCCAGCTCACTGCCTTAATGTTGTATAATAATGAGTTGGTAATGGTAGAACTGTAGTGAAGAATGGAGTCCTTGGAAACATCAACATGTCTCTGTTATCTGATCTGAGTTATTTTTGTTGCCAGGTAACTATATAGCAGCTATATAAAACCCAAATACTGTATAATTTGCGGAAGAACTTAGTATGTAGAGATGTATTTAATCTTTGAAAAAAAAAAAATAATAATAATATTTATATACTTAAACCATGTTTACTTTTGTTGTGGCATAATATTTAGACTATAATCCTGAGTGTTTTCAGCAAGTTTACATACACATGCTCTCTCTCTGTCTCTCTGTCTGTCTGTCTCTCTCTCTCTCACACACACACATGCCCACAAACATGCATGTACATGAGTTCATATGTGTGTGTGGTGTGTGTGTGTGTATGTGTGTATGTATGTATGTATGTATGTATGTATGTATGTATGTATTCTAATCATATAAATATGTTTTAAGCATTAAGGATGCTGTCACATACTGATGCATATATGGCAACTGTCTTTATTGGAATCTTGTATATGTCACTAGCAAGCATTAATAACAACGACAACCTTTGCTCAAAAGACTATCTCTTACAGATCACTGACTGCTGTCATTTGTAATCAATGAAACATTTACATAATATGTTTGCTCTTGAACTGTTTTCTAGCAGAAATTTATTTCTTTATCAAGACATTGTTCTCATGTGGCTAAAATTCCAAACATTTGCATTCTACATATTTAGTCCTTTATCTACTCTGAAATAAATCAAAATGCTGTTTTGTATTAACATGATTTATTACAGATATTAGAAATCAGTCTTGTAAGGACCCAAGAGAAGAACTCTCATGTCTGGCTAATCGAAAAATTAAAAAAAAAAAAATGGAAAAAAAAAATGGAATATTAACTTTATTGCAACTTTACAACATAATAGTTTGTGCACTAATCTTTCTGCAGTCCATCTTTGTATCCTGTAAAGAGACAGGAAGCTTAACACACGTCTCAAAACAGCATAAAAAAATAAATCCAATATCAGTTCAGTTCACTTCATTTTAATTTGTAGTCTGTATAGAAATACATATTTGTATTGAAGCACATACAAATTGGTGACCTTATGATGCCAATGTTATATTAGTATTTAATGGTTTACTGAAGTACTAACTGTCAAAGCATATCAAATAATCCTTTCTGTTATAGGTAAAAGAACTCAAATTTTGTGTGCATGTATGTGGAATGGTGGTGGTTAGTCAATTACATCAACCCCAGTATTTGATTGGTACTTGTTTCAGCGACCCCAAAAAGAGGAAAGGTAAAGTTGACCATGATGGAATTTGAACTCGGAATGTAAAGATGGACAAAATGTTGCTGCCTTAATGCATGTGAAATAATAAGCATAGTGTATAATAATACAGATAAATTAACATTTATAATTAAAATAATTTACTAAAAAGAAGTAATCAGTATAGAAACGTGAATGGAGAAATGTGAAAAGAATTGTCTTACTCAAGGATACAGCATGTCGTCTTATCCAGAAATTGAACACATGATCTTGTGATCATGGGCCAAATTCTTATAGTGGTAACATCACACTGAACAGCTTATAGTTTTTTGTTGTTGCTATCTGAATTAAAACTGAGGGCTTTAACCAAGCAAAAGCTCTGGTAAATCTCCTCTGTCAATAGGGGTCATAACAATGACTAATCCCTTGAAGAGTTTAGTGAAACAAACTGACTCCAGTACTTATTTTTTAAGTCTGGTACTTGGTTCATCAGTCACTTTTGGTGAACTGCTAAGTTATAGTTATGTAAACAAGACAACACCAGTTGTCAAGTGGTGGTGGGGGACAGATGCATGCACACACACATACACATGCACACAACAGGCTCCTCAACTTGTTCTCTTTGTCAAAAGGTTTGCAAGGCACCCGTAGGCCTTAAGAGATACATGCGTATCCATAGAACATGATTACTGCTTTATTTTACAGAACCCTTATTTGTCATTCCTGATGAGAGAATCCATCATATATATATATATATATATATATATA
>NC_068984.1:60593626-60597260 GCF_001194135.2 Octopus bimaculoides
ATATATATATATATATATAATGTATATATATACATATATACATTATGTATATACATACATACACATATATATATATATTATGTATATACATGCATAAATATATATGTATCATCATCATCATTTAACATCTGTTGTCCATGCCGGCATGGTTTTGACAGCTTGACCTGGGCTGACAAGATGGAAGACTGTATTTATTTATATACATATATACAGTAATCCCTTGCCACATCGTGGTTTATCTATCATGCACTCAGTAAATCCTAGTTCACCTACCATACACTCAGTACGTCGCGGTTCACCTATCATGCACTCAGTACATCACAGATTTTTCTGGCAAATATATGTAAATTTATATCACAGACTCCTCAGTATATTACAGGTTTCTGTGGCTGATAGGTATTTATATTTCTTTTAGACTTTAATTATTTCTGTGGGAGATTTTGGAACATAACACCTGCAATAGCTGCAGGATTACTGTGCATATATATATCTCTCTCTCTATATATATATACATATACACATGTAAGAGGGATGACCTATATATGCATATATATAAGGGAGCACCTTTATATACATATATATAAAGGTACTCAACCCTTCTCCTTTATCCATGTGTTCAACGAGGTCTTTTCTCCCTCTACTTTGAAGAGAAGTTGTAGGCCACCAGCCATTAGGGTCTGAAGAGATGCTGTAAAGCTAAGCGTTTTATGGACATGAAACCCTAGGTAAGCCCATAGACTGACCATTACTATCTTTAGCTAATTACTTATATATATAGTTCATGTTTACAGAAAACAAAAGATGAAGACAGGTGAAAGAACAACAAGCAGGTGTATTAGTTTAATGGTTGGGAAGAATGAATCCTATGCCCTTTGACAGAAAGGATTGAGAAAAAAAAAATGGAGAGAAAATGGGGGAAAAAAATGGAGAGAAAATGGGGGAAAAAAATGGAGAGAGAAAAAATGTGTAGGGATTAATGGTTCAACATAATTCTTTTATTCTTTTACTTGTTTCAGTTATTTGACTGTGACCACGCTTGGACACTGCCTTAAATATATATATATATATTCATATTCTCATGCCCTATATTTCTTCTGCTTAGTTTCTGTCTGTCTGTCTAATTCTACCACAAAGCATTGATCAACTTATGGCTATAGTAGAAGACAGTTGCCCAAGATACTGCACAGTGAGATTGAATCTGCAATCACATAGCTAGCCACAAAGCAAACTTCTTAATCATGTACCTATTCCTGTGTCTGAGTGATTTTTGTTTGATTTTATTGATTGAATTTGGAGCAAAGCTAATTGATAAAACCATAATCTATCTTGAATGTCTCCATCATTAAGTGGAGATTTACACATGGACTTTCCAAAATAGGATATTAAAAGCACTTCTTGTTTGATTCCCTTTTTTTATTTTATTGACTTGTTGAAATCACATGCTAAGTCTTCGAACTTCAGAACTTATTGCATAAAATTAGTAAATATCGATGAACACATAGTATCAAATTAGTCTAACCATTACGGTTAACTTCTGGTTTCTGTTTGAATTGATCAGTGATTTGCTATAAGTTCTTTTCATGGACAAAAGGATGAGGTATGCATATGCAGTGGTGGTGGCAGTGGCTGCTGCTGTTGTTGTTGTTGTTAGTTCTCTGTTGAGTTCTCAATGAACTGTTATACATGTCAGGAAAATTCTCTTTTATTTTCTGCTGTGCAAAGAGAATACCAAGATATATTTACATCTGTTTGAAGTTTCACAGTGAATTTTTGTTTTTCAGATGTTTTCTGTCTTAACTAGATTAAAATGTATCTTAGGTTTCTAAAACACACTGTGTTGCACATAGATATTTAGAAGTAATAACAAGAGAGAGAGAGAGAGAGATAGTGAAGGTCGATTTGTTAATTGAATTAACTTCAGTATATCATTGGTACTTATTTAAGCAAACTTTAGTGCATCAATTCAAACACTGTTAGAATTCAAACTCCAGACATATATTAGAGTGAAGTTAACACCCTTCTAACTTCTAAATACTGATTCAATGTGACTTAGCAAAAGAATCATGATAAGGTTTATAGAAGATGGAAAAATGGGATATTTTAACAGTCCTAAATATTTCACAGTAGCATTCCTAAATCTTTAGCGAATATTTTTGACTGATGTAAAATAAGTGTAAAGTTTCCATCCAGATGATGAAGTTGGTTCTCCCTCCAGAAATTGAATTATTTACTATACAATCCTGCTTGTCAATTAGAAACTAAATTAATTTCAATGCTATCTGTAATCAGTTTGACTGATGACTGTGTTAAAACTTAGATCTAAGACAAAAATTAAAATTTTTCAGAGATACAGAAAAGGTTAGATAAAATAAGTTAAAACTGTTCCAAAGTACAGGTAAGATGAAATAAAGCATAGCTTGAAATTGTATCGATATAGGTAAGATTAGTTAAAACAGAGATAGAAAACTCTCAACAACACTTCCAGTGGTCTGTTTTCTATAGCACAATATTAGGTGATGAGATTTGCTTAGAGAAGCTGTTAAAATTTCCATTACATATAACCTATTTCTTATTTGAGGCCAGAAGGTGGATCAAATAACTGGAGTTAACTTTGCCCTGGAAAGAAAGAATGAAGGAAGCACATGAGAAGGAGAGGGCAAAATACTAAGAGTTGGTGGAGGAGTATTGTAAGAGTGGGTGAAAAACCAGGCGTTTGTCAGTAGAAGTAAGCAGTCAAGGATATGAAGGTCATTACCAGACCTACAGAAGACAGAATGTTGCAGAAATGAGTAGAAGAGCAAACAAAAATGAAGTAAAAACTACTCAGAGAGAATCTAGATTAGTGATTCACAATCTTTATTTACCTAAGGACACCACAGTTGATTTTTATTTTATTCTCTTGGATACCCAATACCAGCTGAAGTACCCTAGGGAAATAAACTGGAGACAGTGTTCTTGTATGTGTGTGTGTGTGTGTGTCTGTGTGTAAGTTGGCAAGATGGCTGAATTGTTAGCACACCAGACCAGACCAGACCAGACAAAATGCCTAGCAGCATTTCATCCATCTTATATTCTGAGTTCAGATTCTGCTAAAGTCAACTTTGCCTTTCATCATTTTGGGGCATCAATAAAATTACTAACAGATGAGAACTGGGATTGAAAGTGTTGCCTTTGTGTTGCCTATGTGAGAAGCTTGCTTACAAACCACATGGTTCTGGGTTCAGTCCCACTGCACAGCAACTCGGGCAAGTGTCTTCAACTATAGCCTCGGGTAGACCAAAGCCCTGTGAGTGGATTTGGTAGACAGAAACTGAAAGAAGCCCGTCGTATATATATATATATATATATATATATATATATATGTATATGTATATATATGCATGTGTATGTGTGTGTATGTGTATCTGTGTTTGTCCCCCAACATCCTTTGACAACCGATGCTGGTGTGTTTACGCCCCCGTACCATAGCGGTCCGGCAAAAGAGACTGATAGAATAAGTACTAGGCTTACAAAGAATGAGTTCTGGGGTCAATTTGCTTGACTAAAGGCGGTGTTGTAGCATGGCTGCAGTAAGATGACTGAAACGAATAAAAGAATAATTGAATATATATATATATATATATATATATATATA
>NC_068984.1:60598521-60602337 GCF_001194135.2 Octopus bimaculoides
TATATATATATATATATATATTTATATTTATATGTGAGAAAGCAATCTTTATTACCAACTTAATATGGAGGTTCTGTTAGAACACTGAACACAAAAAACCTAGAGAGAACATTTGTTTTTTAATGTTCAAACAAGCTAGATCTGGTTTTCACACTTACCCAACATTGTCATTCTAATAATAAATAATCACACCATTGAAATCTTGAAGCTATGATATAATGCAGGATTAATTTAAAACAATGTAACTAATAAGCATAACTTAACAAGGTAATCTGAATGTTAAAGGGTGAAAGACTGAGGGTGTCTCAGAGAACTATATTCAGTATATCCTTCCTATTTTTTAAAGGCCTTTTAGATTGTGATTTGAGAAAGATTTAACTGTTATTTCTTGCAAGCCAAATGATCACATAGAGGCTCCCATGTTGATCTCTTCAATGTTTTGTCTTTAATATAGTGATAAGGCCCAATTTAGTCCCTCTAGAGAGAGAAGCATATTAGGCATTTACCAAAAATGTGAAAGAGTTCTTGATTCCTGGAGTGGATTACTCTATTATTGTTTTCGAATGAAGTTTGTACTAAGATTAGGGCAGTATATGATAAAACAAAGGTTGAAATTATACTAAAAATAAGGCAAATTAGACAGAACAAATGTTGAAATTACATTAAGATTAAGGCAAGTTCAGAAAAAAGCAAGACAAAACAATACAAACAAACAGAAAACATAACAAATAATATAAAAACAGTGATGAGAAGTAATTTACCAAATAAATTTGCAATGAATGCTAGTATTTTGTTGTTGTTTTTCTCACAACAAAAACTGATATATATTTTTCTTTGAAGTACAAGATGCAAAGCTTATTTGTTGCTTAAAGATAGTTACTGGAATGTCTTTTCTTTTTCAAACAATATAGAACAATGTTTATTGAAAAGTGCTGCTGGGAAGCCTTTTGAATGTTTCTATAATATTATATTGTATATTTTCCTTATATGGAATATCGTCTTTAGTTATTTTGCTTTATTTGTAATGCATTTTTTATTATTATTATTATTATTATTATTATTATTATAATAATAATAATAATAATAATAATAATAATAATAATAATAATAATAATAATAATAATAATAATAATAATAATAATAAAAAAAAAAAAAAAAAAATAATAGTAATAATAATAATAATGACAGCAGCAAGCAACAACAACAACACTAATAATTCTTTCTTTTATTTTGCCAGCAGAGCCATACAGCATGATGCAAAAATGGGATTACAAAAATATTTAGGATGTATGTACATAGTTATATAAAAAAACTATGGATGGGGACAAGGTTTTTAAACAATCTTTTTAGTGACATATTAAAAATCTGTAGCATAAACACTGATAAATTACATCAAAGAAAGAAATGTATCCATACATAAATATAAAGAATTTCATGCAAACAAAAACAAATAAGAGTAATCCACCCACAATCGTCTTAGAAGCTGCCACCTGGGTTCAACCAGGGCATTCTTTAGCCCCAACCACCCTTTTTTTTTTCATGTCATCAACATTTATGTATTCAGAATATTCAGTTTTAAAAGTACCTCTAGACAACTCCAGTGTTAGAATGGATAAGAAAGGGACCACTTTCTTCTTGTAAGTAAGGTATGGCAGTTCGTAGACTATTAGACTGGTTCTTATTTAGCAATTAATCATTTGCGTGATTCCACATAGTCAAAACCCATCCCTTCCTACACATTATCTTTACTTTCTTCTCACTGCAGTTCATTAAAAATTGCTCAGCTCCTCATTGGCTATTCAACAGACTGTAAACTTCATTCAGTTCCAGGAGAAATTGACTCTTCTTTGTGTGTTTTGCTTTCTGTTTAAGTTCAGTTGTGGAGAGAGATCCCCCCCCCCCACCTTAACTGTAAGTGTTTACTGCCCCTGTTTACACTGTTTCTTCCTTTTTTTTTGCAAGATAATATGATACTACTGATTGTGACTAGAGGGCGAGACCTTTAGTTGTTGGCTACTGCTATTTAAAACAAGATTACATCTTCTATATGTAAATATGCTCTGGTGGCACTCTGGAAACAACTACGTCTGTAATATTCTGTTGCTGTCTCTCTTGTCTGTTTTCTCTTTCTTTGATTTTTCATCTATGGATAACTCTTAATACAACCTGGACTTTTACACTGCACCACCTTTCTCTCTTAACCCATTAGCATTTTAACTAGCCATATCCAGCTTAAATGTTCTATCTGTTTTATGTTAAAACTGGATAGATTTGGCCTCTTACACCAACCTTATAATGTCATTCTAAAAGTAAACAATGACACCATTGAAAGCTCAAAGCTAAAGGATAATGCATGATTAATTTTTAAAAGTGTGAAGAAATAAGCATTACATTTGCCAGAGTAATCTGAATGTTAAATGCAAGGTTGGTTTGTTTTATGCTTTTTTTAAGGGTCATCAGGACCAGCATATCTAGCCAGACCATTTTGACTAAATACCATCCCATGTCTCTTATAGGATACTGCCATATTATAATATAGATTTCTAGTACATCAGTTTCTCCTGCATTCATGCCTCATCCTAAGTTTTGAAAACCATGCACACACTTCCATATTTTCTATAATTGGAGTAAGAAATTCAAATAGGGTGAATTTATGAACACAACAATCTAAAGGTGGAAATAATTGTTAAAAATTAAAAACAACAGGAGATCTTCAGTGAGCCATTGAAAATACCCCATTTCAATGATAAAATATGCACCAGCAAAAATACAAGCCTGATCATCACAGATTTAATAAAAACAAACAGGAAAATCAATATCACTAGGTTGTATTAATAGTATATCCAGCTACTGGTGTTATTCAAAAGGAAAGTGAGTACTCCCTCAGATCTTTTTAGATAGGAGTATCAAAACCCAAACAGACAGCTTGGAAAACAAATGTATAGAAAAGATACAAAATAAGAGAAAAGGTATACCAGTCCATGATGAAATCAATAGCAAAATGAAAAAAACTGAAAACAAGGAAGAAAGGCAAATGCTATAGAATTATGAGATACAGAACTGAAGTATCTGAAATCAAAGAATGTTTGACACGATAGATGCTTGCTAAACCACAAAATCAAATCCATCTTATGAAGAGTGACAAGTTTCTTTGAACAAATCAATAGTTCAGTTCCAACCCAAACTATTTTACCAAGAATCAGGTAAAAATAAAATAGAAACGAATGTAACTCCAACAGCAAAGGAAGTAGAAGAATTCTGGCAGGTGTATGGGCAGTGAAGTGATCACAATAGAAGATATTGTTAAAAACAATGAACACAACACTGCAATAATGGTAGGAAAGCATTGTTGAAGTCATGGTGTTAGTCAGTAGCAGACTACTATGGCTGGTAGATGATGCCCTTAATTTTCACAGAATTTGGGTACATATATTTGGTAGATGAGTGAGTTGACTTTCTCTTAGCAATATTGTTGATATTTATAATTAGTGTCACTACATTCTCTTTAATGTTGTGTATATATATATATATATTCTTTTACTTGTTTCAGTCATTTGACTGTGGCCATGCTGGAGCACTGCCTTTAGTCGAGCAAATCGACGCCAGGACTTATTCTTTGTAAGCCCAGTACTTATACTATTGGTCTGTTTTGCTGAACCGCTAAGTTACAGGGACGTAAACACACCAGCATCAGTTGTCAAGCGATGTTGGCAGGGACAAACACAGACACACAAACATATGCACACACACACACATGCACACACACACACACACACACACACACACACACACACACACACACACACACACACACAC
>NC_068984.1:60602347-60607124 GCF_001194135.2 Octopus bimaculoides
GCAGTGGGACTGAACCTGGAACCATGTGGTTGGTAAACAAGCTATTTACCACACAGCCACTCCTGTGCCTATATATATATATATATATATATATATCTATATATAGTCAATTCAAATAAACAATCAATTCAAATGAATGAATAAAATTAACACAAGAGGATGTGCACAAGTAATGTATTAGCTTGATGCTTGGTGAAAAGAGAGTTTGATGCTTCGAGCACAGCTCTTCATAGGAAAGGAGAAAGGGAAAACTCCAAAGAAGGGAAAGAAATCACCAACAGCATGTGTGTGGTTGCATTGCTGAAGTCATGTATTGTATTTATGTGTCAGAATTGTGTCTACTTTCAGTCCATCAAATTCTGGTTGTCTCTATTTCCAGATCTTTAAATTTGAATAATTCTCTATATATTTTAGAACAGCACTATCACTTGTTAAGATTATACTTTGATTAGCAAGAGCTTCCTAACTAGGTTTCCCTTAAAAATATTTGGCCAATTGTCTTTGATTTCTGCTTGTGTTGATCGACATGTTCTACAATATAAGCACTTTTTCTTTGACACATTTTATGGTTTGTGTTCATACCACTTCTTTTTTGCTAGTATTTCATAATACTGGCATAACTTTGCAGTGTATGAAAGTACCAACTCTTGTCACAAATGTAGATGTATCTTCTTGGAAGTTCTGTTGAGGTCTTTTGCTGAACTGCTAAGTTACAGGGATGTAAACACCTCAATGCCAGTTGTCAATTGGTGGTGAGGGACAAACACAGACACAAAGACACACACACACTCATATGTACTTATACGACTGGCTTCTTCCAGTTTCCATCTATCAAATCCATTCATTAGACTTTGGTTGGCTTAAGGCTATAGTAGAAGATACTTGCCCAAGGTGCCATGCAGGTCTGGAACCATGTGGTTGGCTTGGGAAGCAAACTTCTTACCACACAACCACGCCTACACCTGTGTAGGCATGTCATGATATTCTTTGAACAGTTTCATGTGGTGAGGGTTTGCTTAATGACAGGTATGTTGGACAACAAAGTCCCCATGATACAAAAAGATGAGATGGTTGGGATACAGTTCTAGTACATTTGATCATGATCAGATCTTTCCCAATTCATATAGACTTATAGGGCTGGTTTCCCAGTTTCTGTTGTGCATATATTTACCCCCTGGTTAGGATGCCAGTCTGACACAGAATTACTCATATTTGCCAGCTGAGCAGTCTGGAATAGTGTGAAATGAAGTGTTTTGCTCAAGAACACAATGCACCATCAGGTTTAGGAATCGAAACCACAACCTTATAATCATGAGTCCAACACCCTAACCATTAAGAAAGAAAAGAAAATTCTATAGAATTATGAGATGCAAAAATAAAGTGTTTGATCATAGGTGATCTCACTCTGGGCTAACTTGAAATTGAGTAAATTTCTAAGTGCCCATAAGTTATACCGAGTCTACCTGATCATATCTCATTAAGGATACATGTGTCTGGAGATATTTTGCCTCTTACAAGGCCAGTGCCTATGAGTGGATAAGTATTTTTGTTGATCAAATAACAAGAATATTAATACTCATCGTTGAAATTGATGGAAGCTCCTTTTGTTTCCTATACGTATTCATACATATGTCTTCTCTCTCGCTTAGTAAATTCTACATGTACTTGTGTTGTGTTGTGTGTATATGTTTGTGCTGTAAGGGTTATTTACTTTACTTATCTTGAAAAAAAAAAAAAAAAGGAAAAGAAAAACAAAACAAAAAAACAAAATTAAGTGTTAGAAAGAATATTAGCCAGCCATTGTAAAAGTGGCTTATGATAGATGTTATGAGAGGAATAAGATGAATGGGGTAAATATTCACTCTTGATCGAAATGTTATTATATGAGTTAGAATGGAAATAATATCCACACGAGACATCTTGTCTCTGAACATTGACAAGAGATCGCATCTATTTATGCTGCAGTTTTTGTCAAGACAAACTCAGAAAGATAATGATTTGAAGAACAGAAAAAAAAAATAACATAAAATAAAGAAAAAAACTCAGAAAAATTTCAAAAAACAAAGACAAAACAAGAAAAACAAAATCTGTAAAGTCTTTTAGAAGTTGTAAATATTCTCTTTTGTTAAGATAAGCTGATGATTTTATTTTCATTTTTATGGGAGTGTTGTTATAGTGGTGGTTGCTGGGCTGAAGAAGCGGTGGAGCCTTCTATATTTATTTAAAGAGGGAAAAAAAAAAATGCTTTTTCTTAATCAGAGAAGGAAGGATAGTGCTCCTGACCTTTTTTTCATGGCTTCAAAAGACTAGCGATGGAGATGGTAGTGGTGATGTTGGTGGGATGGTGACAAGAGAGAAGACAGAAAAATTGCAATATTCTCAGAGAAGAACCTTGGTCCACATGCTTACAGCTGAGTAGAAGACTCTGCTAAAGGTACTCAAGGGCCAGGCACTGGCTGCATTGGTGGTGGGGGTGGGGTTAAACTATATGATGTTTTTATTTAAAGGTTTAATATAATTTCCAAGGTTTAATATAATTTAGGCGGCGAGCTGGCAGAAACGTTAGCACGCCGGACGGAATACTTAGTGGTATTTCGTCTGCCATTACGTTCTGAGTTCAAATTTCGCCGAGGTCGAGTTTGCCTTTTATCCTCTCGGGGTCGATAAATTAAGCACCAGTTACGCACTGGAGTCGATGTAATCGACTTAATCCCTTTGTCTGTCCTTGTTTGTCCCCTCTATGTTTAGCCCCCTGTGGGCAATAAAGAAATAAATATAATTTCCAAGTTGTGAATTGATCATGTAAATAAATAATTTATCTATTTATGAATTGTAGTCTTAATTTAAATCTCTGATTGATGATGTGGAGATGTTTAACAAAATGGTTCAAATGTTGAGCTGCCTGAAGATAACTTAGATGACCACCTCACCCTCACTGTTGATGGTAAAGCAGTAACTGTGTGTGCATTATTTGAAGAAAAAAAAAATTAGAAGACTTTAGAAAGATTGCTTGATATTTTCTAGAGGAAAGTGAGTAGGGAAGAGTAAGTAAGGAAATATTTTATTTCTCAAAAAAAAAAAAAAAGTTTTTTTATATCATCATTATCATCATTGTTATTCTTAATGCGGTGTTGGCAGGGTTGTTAGCATGTTGAACAAAATGCTTAGTTGCATTTTGTCCTGCCATTTCATCCATCTGTACATTCTGAGTTTAAATTCTGCCAAGATTGATTTTGCCCTTCATCCTTTCAGGTTTGATAAATTAAGTACCAGTTGAGCACTTGGGGAAATGAAATTGACTAGCTCCTTCCTTCAAATTTTCAGGCCTTGTGCCCATAGTAGAAACATTATTACTCTTAAGGTGGTGAGCTGGTAGAATCATTAGCTCACTGGACAAAATGCTGAGTGGAATTTTGTCTGTTTTACAGTCTAAGTCCAAATTCCATCTAGACTGACTCCCCCACTCCACTTCCTTAAACTTCCACCAAGATTGACTTACCCTTTCACTTCATATAGAGCCAAATCAGGAGAATAAGGTGGCTGATCAATCAGTTCAAAGCCACAGTCATGCACAATAGCCATTGAAATGAAGGACTTATGTGCTGGAGCATTGTCCTGATGAAATAAGACCCCTTTCATCAGTTTTCCTAGACGTTTGATCCTGATAGTTTTTATCATTTTTCGTAACTCCCTCTGCAAGTTAGCATATTACTCTACATTGATGGTATGGCCCTTTTGAAGATAGTCGATAAACAATTTCTTTTGCATCCTAAAAAACTGAGGCCATCACCTTCCCTGTAGGTGAAATGGCCTTGACCTTCTTAGGAGCAGATGAGGTAGGTTGTTTCCACTGCATAGATTGTCTCTTTGTCTGTTGCTCAAAGCGATGAATCCAACGCCTATCCTGAGTTACGAAATGTTCAAAGAAACCACCTGGATCTGCCTCAAACAATATCAGATTTTCCTGCGATGTGAATAGTCTGGTGTGCTTTTGATCAGGTGTCAGAAGATGTGGCACCCACTGAGGAGAAACCTTCATCATACCAAGTTCATTGTATAGAATATTCTTAACTTTCTCACAAGATATGCTAAAAGCATTGGCTGTTTGATTTATAGTCAACTACCTCTCATCCATCACCATGTGCTGAACACAATCAGCGATTACCTTTGTCGTGGTAGTTATAGGACATCCAAACATTGGGACATCTCCAAGACTCTGTCTTCCCTTCCTAAGTTCAGTTGCCCACTTTTGAACTGTTGATAAAGCTGGAGTGCCAACTCCTAATGCAGCAAGCATGTCAGCATGAATGTCGGAGGCTAAACCCTTTTTCTACAGGTATTTGATAATACTACAATGCCAGATTTTCTCCATTTTCATGAGAAGTTGCTGTTAGTTGCTTATGAAGTCTTCTTTGAACAGTCAGATGTCAGTTTACCTGGAAAGAAGCTATGCAGTTATTGATAAGAGTTGAAATTAATGCATGTGAGATTTCACAACTCCAGTACCATCTCTTCATTGTCAGCCTATGAACTTTTCAGCCCACTGTCATGTATATGTGTATATTTCATCATCATCATCATTTAACGTCTGTTGTCCATGGTGGCATGGGTTGGATGATATGCCAAGAAGCTGAGGGGCTGCACCAGATTCTAGTCTGATTTGGCAGGGTTTCTATGGCTGTATGCCCTTCCTAATGCCAACCACTCCAAGAGTGTAATGGGTGCTTTTATGTACCACCGGTATGGGTGTCAGTTTGCATGACATCAATATATGATA
>NC_068984.1:60607169-60610007 GCF_001194135.2 Octopus bimaculoides
TATATACATATATATATATATACACACACACACATATATATGAGTGTGTGCCTCTTTATCTTGTCATTGTGTGATAAGTGTGATTGAGTGTAAGCTATCATAGAAACAGTGTTATTCATTTCCAGTTTTCCATAGAAATATGTCTCTTTATGGGGAAATATTACTTTGGTTGGAAACAAGTGAACGTTGGTAATGGGAAGGACATCCTATCATCAAAAACCAGCCTCCACAAATTCTACCTGACCCATGTTGTTGGCAGGGATGTTGGTGTTGGTGGTGTTGATGGTGTTGGTGGGTAGTGGTGGTGAAGGGAAGTAGGAGGAAATCTCTCTGGAACAAGAAGGGGTGATGATGGATATCTGTAAAAATATTTGCATGCCTTCTGCAAATTTTTGGAAAATCATATAAGGCTACCATGACAAAATACTTTGGGACATATGTTGGATGTTTGCTTGACCTGAACAGAACAGTACTATTTGAGGGCATCAGCTGGAGCAACAAGAACAACATGAACAACAGCAGCAACAGCAACAATCAACACCGCAACAACAATATCAGGCAGTTTATAGTCTCATTTTATAGGAATGTTCATTACCATCATCACTTAAGGTCTGATTTCCATGCTTGCATGGGTTGGATGATTTGACTGGTGCTGGCTAGCCAGAGGACTGTGCAAAGCTCTTCTGTCTGCTTTGACATGGTTTCTACAGTTCGATGCCCTTTCTAATGGCAATCAGTTTACAGAGTATACTGGGTACTTTTTATGTGGGACCAGCACCAGCACCAGCAAGGTCATCAAGTAATATACAAAACAAAGACAAAACACCCTCAACTGATGGAGGGTTAGTATTAAGAGAGGTGACTTTGTGCCAGGTGATGAAAGGTTAAGTTATGTTAGAGTGGCAGAAACAATTGTCATGCTGTAGTGGAGAGACATGGCTACTCTCTAGCCTCAAGGCACAAGGAAGTGAATGTAAGTGGAGTGATACAAAGTATTAGACAGGAACAATATGTTTAAGATTCAAGAGTTTTGAAGCTTTATTTGCTTGAGTTGAATTGAACAGGAATATGAAATAATAATGGTAGTTAGCTGGACAGAATTGTTAACACGTTGGACAAAATTCTTAGCAGGATTAGTTCTGGTACTTTATGCTCTCAATTCAAATTCCACCAATCTTAACTTTGCCTTTCATCCTTTGAGGGTCGATCAAATGAAGAACCAATCAAATGCTCAACATGTCCCCTATGCTCAACATGTCCCCTATGCTCAAAATTACTGGCCTTGAGCTCTGCATTGAATGAGCATCCCATTCAGGGCAAAGTTATGATCTTTATATTCTGTGTTCAAATGCTTCTTATTTCTTTATTGCCTACAAGGGGCTAAACATAGAGGGGATAAGCAAGGATAGACAAAGGGACTAAGTCGATTACATCAACCCCAGTGCGTAACTGGTACTTAATTTATCGACCCCGAAAGAATGGAAGGCAAAGTTGACCTCGGCGGAATTTGAACTCAGAACACAACGGCAGACGAAACACTGCTAAGCATTTCACCTGGCGGGGTAACGTTTCTGCCAGCTCACCACCTTGTGTTCAAATGCTTCTGAGGTTCTTTTTATTTTTTATTCTTTCAAGGTTGATAAAATAAGTCCTAGTTGAGCTCAGGGGTCAATGTGTAATTGGCTAGACTGGAGTTATCGTAATTGATTAATCCCCTCCTCCAAATTTCAGGCCTTGTGCCTTTAGTAGAAAGGATTATTATTATTATCAAGACTATTTTTATTATCATTAAGGCAGTGAGGTGGCAGAATCGTTAGTACACTGGGTAAGACGCTTGTGAGTTCAAATGAGTTATGTTGTGAGTTCAAATTTCAGCAAGGGTGACTTTGCCTTTCATTCTTTGAAGATCAATAAAATAAGTACCAGTGGAACATTGGGGTTGATGTAATTGTCTTAGCCCCTCCTCTGAAATTACTGGCCTTGTTCCAAAATTTGAAACCATTATTATTATGATTATTATCATTAATAGTAACAGTAGTGGTAGTAATAACAGTTTTTTTTTTTTAACAGCAATTCTTTTTTCGTTTTTCAGTCAGGTCTTTTTAAACCAGAAAGGGTTAAACACATTTACTGCAAATCATTCCATTCTCTTAAAAGGAACCATGAAAGATCAATATTGTAATATAAACAACAGAACAGAAGCAAATAAAATGGATTTCAATCTCTGAAATCATTATGCCATATCGTAGATAGTATAACTCAACTTTCTATACTTTTATATTAATTTCTGTTTACCTAAAGTTTTCCGCTATCCTTTGATTTGTACATTGTTGTTGTGTGTGTTGTGTGCATCTGTGTATGTGAGTGTATATATTTTATGTGTGTGTGTATATATATATATATATATATATATAGAGAGAGAGAGAGAGAGAGAGAGAGAGACACACACATGTAGGAATATAATATGTATGTAGTCTTATTGTGTATGCATGTGTGTGTATATATATTTATATATAAATATATAATTATGTATGTACACACGCACACACACACACACACGCACACACACACACACACACGCACACATATATATGTATGTATATATGTATATGTGTGCTCTTATGGATGTGTATGTGTATAGATAGATAGATAGGAAAAAAAATAGGTCTATATCTATATTGATTTATATGTGTAAATATAAATCTATAGTTACACACATACACACACATAAATATATACACATGTATAAATTCATATCTCTTTCTCTCTCTCTCTCTCTCTCTCTCTCTCTCTCTCTATGTATATATATATATATATATATATATATGTGCATGTATA
>NC_068984.1:60611695-60615092 GCF_001194135.2 Octopus bimaculoides
TATATATATATATATATATATATTTGCATAAATTTATTTGTATTCATATATTTGCTTATATATATGTATACATATAGATATATACATGTGTATATACATGTTTATATATATATATATGCACATACATGCTTCTATGTTTGGTATGTATGATTCCCTGTGTATTTTGTTTGATTTTCATGAATTTGAGTTCATGTGTGCCCATGTGTATATAATTGTGTTATAAGATACACCTGATGGTTTTGTCTCTTTTGTCTTTGTTATTTTTTTTTGTGTTGAACTTAGGTATATACATACTAATGTGTGCGTGTGCGTGTGTGTATCTGTACATAGATACATTTGTGTGTTTATAGGCATATATTTATGTGTATGTATATATTGCACATATGTGAAATATACACACACATATACATGCATATATATCTGTGTTCTGTGCCTCCTTTTTATTTATGTGGTGTTTAGGTTTGCTATGTATTGTTATATTGTCTATAAGTGTTAAACCAAAATAAATGTAATGTCTGTGTCTGTATATATGTGTGCATGTATGTATAAATGATTTTGTCGGTTTGTGTGGATGTATGCGTGTGTATGTATCTATATTTATCTCTTCATCAATCTGTCTACCAATATATTTATGTATATCATTTCTCCATTGTTTCTACTTATATATATATATATATATATATATATATATATTGAAAGAGACGAAGAGAAATGCCCCACTTACAAATATGTGCACATATTCATTGTGTGTGGATACATGCACACACACAGACACACACACACACACACACGTGCACATACACACACACACACACACACACATACACGCACGTGTGTTTGTGATTGATAAAATCAGGGAGATGAGCTAGCTGATATCTCTATGTATGCATATCATGGTTGGATTCCACCCTCTCTATCCAACCACCTATACTGGCAAGTATGCTAATAGTCTGAATCAGTAGTTCTCAGCCAGGATTCCTATCACTCCTGGGGGAGGAGAATCCATAAAAAATTTAGGAGTGGGGGTGGGTCTATGCAAGCAAAATAGTAAATTGGGGGTTTACATAGTTTTTTAGGGACCCAAATGTACTTATTGCAGAAACAACTTGGTGTCTTTCTGTAATGTTTTACATAGTTCAACATGTTTCTGGCCACTGAAGCATCTTCTGTCAGAGAGTGTTATTGCAAATCTATGCAAGAGAATGAGTGAGAAACAAAATAGGAATTTCGAAAGAAGTATCTATAAAAGTAGTATTTAACCTTTTAGCATTTAAACCAGCCATATCTGTCCAAAGTATTCTTGCTGTTTTATGCTCAAGCTGGTCAGATCTGGGCTCTCACACCAACCCAACAATTTCATTCTAAAAATAAACAGTTATGTCATCGAAATCCCAAAATTGTGAGAGATTGCATGACTTATGCAAAACCATGAGAATAAATAAGCATTGCATTTGACCGAATAATCTGAATGGTAAAGGGGGTTCACTAGAGTAAAACAATAATCAAAGGGGTCCATAGATAAAAGAAAGGTTGAGAACCACTGGTCTAAACTAATAACATGGTATCTAAACCCTGCTCTCTCTTACCATATACCTGGTAAAACCAAAAATGAAAAAATTCAGTTGTCACTGATAGTGACTGAGAGTGCAGGGTAGAGCCTATATTGCTAGAAACAAGAGTCAAAGACACTTAGATGTGTGTGTGTGTGTGTATTAATAATAACACAAATGATGGGCTGAGGTTCACTACAGCTTTTTTGAGACATGTTTTTTTATTGATGAACAAATCAGTTACATCATGTAAAAAAGCTGTTTTCAAGTGAATTAAAATAAAAATATAATTTAATATTTAGGATTTTCCAAACAAATAGTATAGGATGCATATTGACTCTCCCATTTTGGTACCAGTTGAGAGAGTGTCTATATACACTGTTGATACATAGGTATGTTATCCTCAACTCTATCTTGGTGCCTTTGTTATTAAAATACCTCGATTCTGTTGGATCCTGAAAATAATTATCATTTATATATATATATCAAAATGTAATATAAATTATATATATATATATTGCGAACTTGTGTAAATGTGTATAGAATAATATATCAGTTGAATAAAGTTAAAACATGGTCTGGTTTTCATGTTTTTTATTATTGTATTTAAAAAAAATATTTACAATTTTGAAGTGTGTTAAACATTAAAAAAATATTTTGTAATGTTCATAAAGTTCAATTAGTGTTTTCATACATTTGCAGTAATCATCAGATTTCAAAATGTATTTAACTGACAGTTGAGTTTTGACAACTGTAGTAAAATAACTGACTTCTTCCTTTTTTTTATACCTCTTAGAAGTATAAAACTTAACTTTATTCAACTGATATATATATATATATATATATATATATATATATATATACACACACACACACAATTATTCTTGTGGTTACAATTTTGCTTCACAATCGCATATTCTAAATCATAAAGGATGGAAGACAGGATTTTCAGCTTAGGATTGAAAAGGACAGTTTTGTCTAATGCATCACTGATTCTGCCAATTCCCTTCTCAAACACCACCACCACCACCGCTGCTGCCACCACCACCACTACTACTAATTCTTGCTAATATTGGGACAATTTGAAGGGAGGGTGGGTTACTTGATTACATCAATCCCAGTGTTCAACTGGTATTTATTTTACCAGCCTCAAAAAAAATGAAAGGCAAAGTCAACCTCAGTGGCATTTGAACTCAGAAAATAAAGCAAATGCTGCTGAACATTTTGTCTGGCATGCTAATGATTCTGCCAGCTCACCACCTTGATAATAATCATAATAATGATTTCAAAATTTGACACAAAGCCAGTAATTTTGGGAGAGGGCATAAGTCAATTACATCAATCCCAGTGCTCAACTGGTATGTATTTCATTGACCTTGAAATGATGAAAAGAAAGACAGAACATAATGTCAGTAAGCATTTTACCCAGCACTGTAACCATTCTGTTAGGTCTCCACTTTAATAGTAATAATAATAATAATAATAATAATAATGATGGTTTCAAATGTTGGCACAAGGCCAGCAATTTTAGGGAAAGTGGGTAAGTTGATTACATCAACCCCAGTGCCAACTGGTCCTTATTTTACTGACCCTGAAAGGACGAAAGGCAAAGTGGAACTAACAACATCAGCAACAACAGCAAAGACAACAACAACAATAATAATAATAAGTGGCTGTGTGGTAAGTAGCTTGCTTACCAACCACATGGTTCCGGGTTTATTCCCACTGCGTGGAAACTTGGGCAAGTGTCTTCTACTATAGCCTTGGGTCAACCAAAGCCTTGTGAGTGGATTTGGTAGACGGAAACTGAAAGAAGCCTGTCGTATATATGTATATATATATATATA
>NC_068984.1:60617310-60623510 GCF_001194135.2 Octopus bimaculoides
ATATATATATATATATATATATATCTGTTTGTATATATGTATCTATGTATAAATGTGTATAAGTGTGTGTGTGTGTGTGTGTGTGTGTGTGCATGTACACACACAAAACACATATAGACACATATATAGAATATTTTGGTATGTGTGTGTGTTTTGGAAGATTTTATTTGAACTGTCTGCACACATACATATTTGCATACATATATGCATGCTTGTGTGCACATGTGTATTTGTATATCCCTATGTATATATAATATTATATATAATATATATACATACATATGTATTAGACACAGATTATATATTTGTATATCCCTATGTATATATAATATAATATATAAAATATATACATACATATGTATTAGACACAGATTATATATATGTATACATGTATTCATATTGTATAAGCATATACTATCATATATGTTATACATAGGTTGATGATGATTGTTGTGAGGTTAATGTGCAAAGCTGCACTTCACATATTAAAATCTTGTTGTAAACATTGTGTTCTCCTTGCTGTTATGCTAGGCGGGCACATTGCTTAGCTAGATTCATTTTTCATACTTCAGTGGTTTAATGTTGAGAACGCTATCCATTGATAAACCTATAAGAATGCATGTTTTAACAATTGATAAGTATAAAATTTGAAAGGGGAAATCTATCCCACATATGTAAACATAGAAATGTTAATACTTTATATGTAATCCATGTTGTCATAATGTGTGAAAGCTCTCATAGTTGTATAAGATGCCCACTTGATGTGTGATGAGTTTAAATCTGAGGTAGAGCTTTGCTGACAACAATAGTGGTTCTCAAGCAGGATCTATATGTTGTTGTTAAAATTTATGTGCAATAAACTGGTTTTATTCTAACAATGCACAAAATATTTTAACAATTTTTTAATACAATTACTAATAATATTTAATTATAAGAATATAATAAGATTTAAAAATAATACTGAATGGTGATGAGGATCCATCTCAGTAAAATGGGAATCAAAGGGATCTGTAGAAAAAATATGGTTGAGAATCACTGCTCTATAGCAATGGTTCTCAACTGGGGTCCATATGAGATTTTGTTACTATTTTACTCTTTTACTTGTTTCAGTCATTTGACTGCGGCCATGCTAGAGCACCGCCTTTAGTCAAGCAAATCGACCCCAGGAATTATTCTTTGTAAGCCTAGTATTTATTCTATTGGTTTCTTTTGCTGAACTGCTAAGTTACAGGGACACAAACACACCAACATCGGTTGTCAAGCGAGAACATATGTGCACTGATTAGGAACAGCATGCCTAGTTGGAAAACACGTCTTTCTTGTAACAACCAGTGCTGAGCCAAGGTAACAATCAAACGAGGTATTTTCCAAGGAGGCTTTTGTTCACCTCTGTTATTTGTTATAGCCTGGATCCTATTTTCCGTAGTGCAACGTAAAATCAGCATGCACCATGAGCTGAGAAAGAACGGACCTCATCTCAACCAGCTTCTTTTCATGGATGATTTAAAACTGTTCACAAAAATGGATCCTGAAATAGAGAGGCTGGTTGAGACTGTGCAAATGTGCAGCAAGGATATCAGGATGGAATTCGGTATCTCGAAGTGTGCAGTGCTTACTTTGAAGCAGGAGAAAAGTGTAAATTGTAGGGGCATAGAATTGCCAAACAGAGAAAGAATGGAAGACCCAGATAATGATGGATACAAGTACCTTGGGATCATGGATCTGGACAATATCTTGCTCAGAGAAATGAAAGACAAGGTGATCACTGCATATTTCAAGCACCTCAAACTTCTCTTGAAATCGAAGTTCAACTCAAAGAATCTTGTGACTGCCACCAACAGGTGTAGTCCGCTATAGTGCACCCATCCTGAGATGGACACAAGTGGAGATTAACCAACTTAATCACAATACCTGAAAGACAATGACAATGCATGGTGCCTTCCACCCTAAAGCCAATGCACACAGGCTCTACATGAAGAGAGGTAAGGGTGGACAGGAGCTGATTAGCATAAGGGAGTGCATCAACAGTGAAAGAAGAAACATGGTAGAATATTTGGTAAGCAACAAAGTAAGCCTGCTACAGTGTGCTGCTAGTACAGAAGGAGTTAACGAAAATGGACATGAGAGTGCTCATGAATTCTGAATAAGAACAGCCAATGAGAGAGAAGAAACCCTACTCCATATGGAATTACATGGTCAGTTCCACTGTGAAACAAACAAATTAAAAGACCAGGAAGTATCATGGAGGTGGCTCAACAAGGGTGATCTAAAAAGGAATACAGGAAGCCTAATCAGCACGGCCCACAACCAGGCATTCAATACCAACTTGGTAAAAAAGAATATATGCCACACAAGTGCATCGGACCTCTGCAGAATATGTTGGAAGAGGGTCACAAGTGTGACTCACATTGTTAGTGCTTGTGAAAGTCTTGCGCAGAAAGAGTACAAGCGTAGACACGACAAAGTAGCCCCAAACCTCCACTGGCTACTATGCCATAAGTATGGGTATGAGGTTACAGGTGCTTGGTACCAACATACACCAGAAAAAGGTAATGGATGAAAAGGGGAAGGTAAAAATCCTCTGGGACTTTGATTTCCAGACAGGTAAAGTGTTAGAGCACCGAAAGCTGTATATAATAACTTTTAAGAGGGACAAATAAGAATGCCTAATAATTGATGCAGCAGTGCCAAGAGATCAACATATCATCATGAAGGAAAGAGAAAAAGATGATTAATATGGAGACCTGAGAATTGAGATCGCTAAGAGGTGGCAGCTACGAGAGTCGAATATAAAGGTTATTCCTATTGTCAGCGGAGCATTGGGTTTAATACCACCCAATCTGAAAAAAAAACATCTGTAAACCTTCGAAATATCCAACAATCTAGATGCATTGCAAAAGTCGGCATTACTTGGAACTGCACGTATATTGCATAAAGTACTGTCTGTCTGAGGTCCTTCTTACGACCTGACAAACAGTACAAACCCCCCGGTAGACCCAATATCTTCAAACAACAACCTCACAATATTGTATACTGTACGACGTCTACAATAATAATAATAATAATAATAATAATAATAATAAAAATAATAATAAAACTGCTCTATTGGGGACAGCTAGGATTGTGAGATTAGTACTTGGGTGTTGAGTGTCTCCCATGATCGGTGTTAACATCCATGTAACAAAGCTTATAATTTTCTGAAAGAGACGCTGTGAGATCTCTGACAACAGGTTGCTGTTTGCTCTCACAAAATAAACCAGAGCAAACAAGACAGAGCTCTGAGAAATAAAATAAAAATAATAATAATAATAATAATAATAATAATAATAATAATAATAATAATAACAACAACAATAACAATAAGGTTAACTTTACATCTCAACTGTCCTTTCTGCATTAATAAAGTAAGTACCGGTTGAGCACTAGGGTTGATGTAATTGACTAGCCCACTCCTTCAAAGTTTCAGGCCTTGTGCTTCTGGTAGAAAGAATATTACATAAGAGTTCTTTCTATACAAAAGAAAATCCCTGTATCTACCAAACTATTGGATGTTGTTGTACATCCCTGGTCACAATGCACTTCCTCATATTGTTGTAGCTTTCAAATGATGCCACCCTCACTTACTAGGCAGTCAGGTCAACATTCTTTCTGAACAAGACACCAGTTCATTGCTGGGTTACTCATTTACAGCTGAATGAACTAGTAGAGCAAAGTGAAATGAAGTTTTTTGCACAAGAATACAATACACTGCTGCTCTGGAAATTGAAACCACGATCTTGTGGTTGTGAGTGCAACACCTTAACCACTAGGCCACATGCCTTCAATAGAAAATACAAAATCAAACACAAAAGAAAATATAAAAGTCAAAACAGAAACTACAAAAAATCAAAATAAAACACTTTACATAACCTAAGATTCTCTGAGCTTTGTTTGGTTGTGTAGTGGAAGCACTCAACAAAAATAACATTTACAAAAGATTTTTGTATTAATAGATATAAATCCTGTATAAACACTTGTTTATTTCATATTGCAATTGTTAAACAATTTTCAGTTGGTCAGTCACTACTTCACTATATTTTTTATGGTAGATGTGACAAGTGATTCTTTGTGAAATTCAGTGGAACAAATCCTACATGAGGTATTTTTATTTGGAAGTACTCATTTATGTGTTTAACATGCTGCATACCAAATTTAGGTTTCCTTGCCAATGTTTACACATTCTTTTCTGATTTACCTCGATGAAATCACATGCAGACATCATCATCATCATCATCATCATCATCATCATCATCATTGTTTTTGCTGTTGTCATTATCATCATCGTTGTCGTCATCATCATCGTTGTCGTCATCATCATCGTTGTCGTCATCATCATCGTTGTCGTCATCATCTTCACTACTATCATCATCACTTTACCTCTACTTTACATTTCATGAAAGTCAGTTCTTATTCAGAAGTGAAGGTACATGGCTCAGTGGTTAGAGTGTCAGGCTCACAATCATGAGGTAGTAAGTTTGATTCCTGGACCGGGCTGTGTGTTGTGTTCTTGAGCAAGACACATTATTTTTCATGTTGCTCCAGTTTAGTCATCTGTAGAAATGAGTTGCAATGTCACTGGTGCCAAGCTTTATCGGCCTTTGCCTTTCCCTTGAATAACATCAGTTGCATGGAGAGGGAAGCCTGGTATGCATGGGCAACTGCTGGTCTTCCATAGACAGCCTTGCCCAGACCTGTGCTTTGGAGGGAAGCTTTCTAGAGGGTCTTTACACTTTACCCTTTACCCACCCAGAAGTACTACCTTCTTCCTTCCCAGAGAGTTTGAGTGATTATGTCTCATTTGTACATTATATTTTTGATGTGGTTTCTACAGCTTGATGTTTTCCCAAACACCAACCACTTTACAGTGTATTGGGGATATTGTATTGAGGCAATGGAAATAGAGAGATTGCCTTGTTTTAGATAGAACATAACTAAAGGGTCCTCTTAACCCTACATAGCCTTTTCTCATTCTTCAACTACTGTTCAGAGTGTACTGGATGAATTTTATCATGGCGCCAGCATGAGTGAGGCTACCTTGTGCTCTGCAAGACAAAAGAAACCTCCTTACTGTATGTTGCCTTTATTCATTCAAGGTTACATGATAAATAGAATAGGTAGATGTTATGTCTCAAGCTACTGCTATCTAGCACCTTCCAATGATCTCTACTCAACTGCTACACAACTGCTACTCAATACACCTACCACAGCCATACTACTTCTATTTATATGTCTTGGGAGATCCTACTTCTTCGCCTGGGGGTGTTGACACGACAGTAGAGAAACTGCAGAAGGGAGAGTGAGAAAGGAGGGTGAATTTGGTGAAAGAAACAAGGAGATTAGGATGACAGTATAGATGGGAGTGCGGAGAAGGAATGCTAGATCAAGTAATAGAAAAGATACACTTATGGCAAATAGCAGTGAAAGAAGCACTAGCAGCTGCTACATGTTGCTGGTAAGAAAGAATTCGAATGATGGATAATAGTAGAAATAGTTGGTGGTAAGAGTGAGTGATGAGTGTCAGTAACAAGTCATATATATATAGAGAGAGAGAGAGAGTGTGTGTGTGTGGTGGTTAGTATATAAAAATAGTGTTA
The DNA here is from genome assembly GCF_001194135.2 of Octopus bimaculoides. Taxonomy (NCBI): domain Eukaryota; kingdom Metazoa; phylum Mollusca; class Cephalopoda; order Octopoda; family Octopodidae; genus Octopus; species Octopus bimaculoides. Next base: position 60,622,944 of record NC_068984.1, read on the forward strand.
GCTTGAACAGGAGAGAGTGTGGGAGAGAGAGTAATGAACAGTTGAGATGGCATTAGTAGAGAGTGATGGATGTTGACTAAAAAGTAACCGACCTTTAGTTAGCATTTCAAAATAATATGCACGCACACACACACACACACACACACTTTATTTTTGTTTTCTTTTATCTTACATATATATATTCATTTATTCTTTTCTATTACTTGTTTCAGTCATTGTCTGTGGCCATGCTAGAGCACCACCTTTAGTCGAACAAATCGACCCCAGGACTTATTCTTTGTAAGCCTAGTACTTATTCTATCAGTCTCTTTCGCCAAACCGTTAAGTTATGGGGACGTAAACACACCAGCATCGGTTGTCAAGCGATGGTGGTGGGGACAGACACAGACATACAAACATACACACACATACATACATGTATATATATATATGTATATGACAGGTTTCTTTCCCTTTCCATCTTCCAAATCCACTCACAAGGCTTTGGCTGGCCTGAGGCTATAGTAGAAGACACTTGCCCAAGATGCCACACAGTGGGACTGAACCGGGAACCATGTGGTTGGGAAG
>NC_068984.1:60624451-60625288 GCF_001194135.2 Octopus bimaculoides
ATCAACATCATCTAGGTATTTGTGCATATGTGTGTGTGTGCAGTATTTGGTGTTAGTGTATGCGCAGATTTGTATGTTTGTTTTATGGATGCATTTTAGATGCATGCATATGTATTTATGTGCTAAATTTTTGGAAAGTTTTACATATCTATGTATGTATGTATGTATGTATGTATGTATGTATGCATGTGCAGATTTGTATGTGTTATGTATGCATTCTCACGCATATAGTTACATATCTAGACATGCTCATATATATTTAAATGATAAACTTCTGGAAAGTTTTACAGCTTTTACAGTTCTAGTGATGGACTGGATCTGTAGTCTTCGAATTAGCTTTCTCCTTTCTTGTTTTGAGAAGCCTAATTTCTCAAGATTAGTATTTAGGCAGTGTGTTACATATCCCAGGGCCCCAATAATTACAGGTATAAACCTGCACTTGTAATATGAATAGAGTAACTGTATGTATGTATAACCCTTTATTCTGAAGCTTATGTACCGATGTATATTGAGCATTAACAAAAAGATGTTAGTACACCTAAATGGATTCATTATATACATGTATGTATGTACATATTAGATGAGAAGCCATAGTGTTACTCAAGAGCCTAGAGTTTTATCAAAATGCAGTTGACAACAGCATTTTGGTGATGGGTTTTCATACAGTTTGCATCAACTAAATTATTCATAGAGCATTATTTGGCTCAGAGCTACACTATAAGATACTTGCTCAATGTTCCACACAGTAGGACTGAATCCCAAAATCATATGGTTGAAAAGCAAACTTCTTAACCACAGAACTATGCCTGCAATAGATAATCCAATGATATATATATA
>NC_068984.1:60626119-60635516 GCF_001194135.2 Octopus bimaculoides
CCGCTTTCCATGCTAGCATGGGTTGGACGATTTGACTGAGGACTGGTGAAACCAGATGGCTACACCAGGCTCCAATCTGATTTGGCAGAGTTTCTACAGCTGGATGCCCTTCCTAACGCCAACCACTCAGAGAGTGTAGTGGGTGCTTTTATGTGTCACCCGCACGAAGGCCAGTCAGGCAGTACTGGCAACGGCCACGCTCAAAATGGTGCATTTCATGTGCCACCCGCACAAAAAAAAAAAAAAAAAAAAAATATATATATGTATATATATATATTTGTTTCTTATATCTTCTGATGTTTACATGAACCATAATATCTTAGTCTTTATCTAGGGTTTTCTCACACTATGAGACACAAAGCAGCCAACTTCTACCAATGTGATCAATCAACAAAATGTGTAAGTGTGAAAAACATATTCAAAAGATGCTGGTGGTGATTTGAGTCAATAAAAATTATTTTGTAAAATTCATGAGTGTGGATAATTTCGTATGAATTTTTGGTTTCACAGAGATGAAAATTATTTTATCTCTCTTTCAAATGAAAAGTCTGTTCCGAAATGTCAGATTCTTCTTCACCCTATGGCGTTATAAACTAATCCAAACTGATGACTTTCACTGTAAGAGAGTAAATTTAAAAACATTTTAGATTTCTTGAGATGACACTTGCAATTGTGCTTAAATATCCCAAGGAATAGTTGTTATATTACCTCCAGGAATACTTAATGCAGGTGGAGAGATGTTCCTAAAATGTAATTTTTAACAATAGTTTCATTCTAGGAACAAAGAATTCATTTGTACACACACACACACACACACACACACACATATGTGGGTGTGAGTACATATATATAACACACAAACGTATACGTATATATAACACACACACATATACTTGTATATGTGTATATATATACACATATACAAGTATATGTGTGTGTGAACTTGTGAGTCTTTGTTTGTGTGTCTATGTGTGTGTCTCTGTGTTAGTTTTTCAACACCACTTAACATCCAGTGTTGGTTTGTTTACATACACATAACTTACTAGTTCAGCCAAAAGTGGCCTATAAAACATGTATCTGGCTTAGAGAAGTACTGGGGTTGATTTGTTCAGCTAAACCCTATCAAGGCAGTGCCCCAGCATTGCCACACTCTACTGACTGAAACTAGTAAAAGATATCAGTTATATACATACATACACATATATACATATAGATATGCATACATGTGCACATGCACACACACACACACACAAACACAAACACACATACAGATAGATAGAGAGATAGATAGATATAACATGTACTAAAGAGTAAGTCAATGCATCAATCTGTGATATTAGGACAATGTGAGAAATTGTTATTTATATAATAATGTAATTGCTATTCACCAATGGTAGTCCAGTCTTGAACGAGAGTATTAGAAGCTACTCTGTCCACTGAACTGTATTGTAACAATGTATGTATGCCTTATCAGAAAAATTGAATGACTTTTGTTTTAATTCTTCAGCTTCCAAAATAAGTCAGCTTGTTGGTTCTTCATTTTTAGTAATGCACGGTAAGCTATTTTGAACATCAAAGGTTATATAGAAACAGTGCCAAATAATGCAGTTTTTATTGCAACCCATCACCTGCTTCTAATTCTTTCTTTTTCTTCTTTTCCTCTTCTTTCTCATTTTCTGCAAGGTCAGTAATTTTCAGCTAAGTATATCTTGTCCATTTCTCTACCTATATATCATTGCAACAGTTTCAGAATCTATAGAATTCAAAAGTGTCTGTCTCTCTGTCTCTCTCTTCTTTTGACTAAAATAATAGTCTATCTCCTTGCAGTTGTTCCATACATAATAGCCATATAAATGAAATGTTGGTTCTGTTGCAGTTAAAAGGCCAGCAGTATAATGGATTACATTTGTCGCTGAGTGAAACTCTAATAATCGGGTTGCGGCATTAAGCAGCAACCATTAACCAAATAAAATCATGATTCAGCTCTCTGCTTATCTAATTAAAAGCTGTCAAAGTGTCTCCTGTTTCAGTTTGTAATTTTTCTCTTGGCAGGAAATGCCGATCGAATTCAAGAGAAATAACAGATTTCTTGCAGTCATTACAAACACCTCAATCAGACACTTGTTCAAATCAAATGGATCAGCTTTTATTTATTTATTTATTTTTATATTTTTTTATCTTACCATTTCACACTGCTTGTTCTTCATCTTTCTTTTTTTTTTTGTCTTGGCATTCTTGTCTCCTTCATCTTTGTCGCTTTCTTTCACCCATGTTTTACAACCTTCTTATTCCTCTTTACTTACTTCTTGTCATTGTCATTTTTTTTCTGTTTTCTTCTTCTTCTTCTTCTTCTTCTTCTTCTTCTTCTTCTTCTTCTTCTTCTTCTTCTTCTTCTTCTTCCATTATTCTCTCCATTCCCTTACTCCCCTCCTCCTCCTCCTGCTCTTTCTCTCCCCCTCTTGGTCCTTTGGCTTCTTCCACATCATTATTGATTTATCACATTGACTTAAGATCGAAAATGTGTTAGAGAAGAGGAATATAGCTGATTAAACTAAACTCCAGTGCATGAGTGCATCACAGATACTTATTTTATCAACTTCTCAAGGGACAAAAGGCTGAGATACTCCTCCGACCACCACCACCACCACCACTAATTCCTGAAACATGATAGAATGGTACTCAACCATTTCTGCTTCTCTTCTATGTCAGGTTTGTTGTTATTTAGCCATCAGTTAACCCTGAATGAGCAGACATATAACCAACCAATGGTGCTTAATCCAAGACTGTATTGTCTTTTCTTGAGACATATGGTCTGTTTGAAAGATTACATTATCCAGTCAGTGTTTTCTCTCTGTTTTAAAATAGTAGGGTGCAATTTGAGAAGGATTTGGCTGCTATTTCTAGTATGGTGAACAGAAGCACCCTCATTAGTTTGTAAACTCAGTTTTAGGTTGTTACCTTTAGAATAAGTATAATAGAAATAATAATTCCTTACAGAAATACAAGGCCAAACATTTAACCATTTAGCATTCAGATAATTCTTTCAAATGCAATGCTTATTTATTCACATTGTTTTGAATTAATCATGCATTATCTTGTAGCTTTTGAAATTTTGATGAGCTAATTGTTAATTTTTACAATGATATTGTAGGGTTGGTGTGAGAGGCTGGTTCTGGCCAGTTTGAACATAAAACTGGTAGAATATTTTGGCTGGATATGACTGGTTTAAATGCTAAAGGTTTAATGATTGGGAGAGGCTAATCAAATCTATTATACTGGCTCATTCTTTGATTGTTATCTTTTATGCTGTACTTGTCTTAGTTACTGGATTGTGGCCATACTGGAGCACTGCTTTAAAGGGTTTAGTTATTTTTTTAAAGTCTACTGTTAATGGTATTGGCCTCTTTTGCCAAAGTGTTTAGTTACAAGGACATAAACAAACCAACACTTGCTGTCAAGTAGTAGTGGGATACAAACACAGTGGACACCTTTTGCACCTAGAAAATTTCCCTCTGAGGCACAAGTCTGAGCAAGGTTGTTTATGGATGACTAGCAGTTGCCCATGCATACCAGCCTCCCCTCTCCATGCCACAGATGTTATCCAAGGACAATACAGCTTGACACCAGTGACATTGCAACTCATTTCTACAGCTGAGTGAACTGAAACAACGTGAAACAAAGTGTTTTACTCAAGAACACAACACACAGCCTGGTCTGGGAATCAAACTCACTACCTCATGATGGTGAGCCTGACACTCTAACCACTGAACCATGCACCAAGACACACATGCAGCATAGGTTGGATGAGTTGTCATAGTTCAAGTCAGATCTTACTTGGAGTTGTTGTTTTCTTAGATGTGATTGGATAACTATGTCTGATTTATGCATTTAATTTGGGCAAGATTTCTTTGACTGGATGCTTTTCTTAACACTAACCACTTTGAAAATTGTACTGCATTATTTTATCATGACACCTGCTCTAGAAACATTGTTACATTGTCATCAAGACATGACTAATGGTCCTTTCTTACCTTAGATATCTCATTCACTTAGATACTTTTTTACTAGATACATTTTTACTAGATACATTTTTACTAAAGGTTGTCATGTCCTTGATATAACAATCTTTAATAATTCTTTCTAAATTTAGCACAAGGCTGGCAATTTTTTGGTTGGGAGAAGTAAGTTGATTACATTGACCTCAGTGCTCGGTTGGTTCTTATTTTATCAACCATGAAAAGATGAAATGCTAAGTTGACCTCAGCTGCATTTGAACTCAGAACATAAAGCCAAAATGAAATGCCACTAAACATTTTATCTGTCCTGCTAATGATTCTGCCAGCTCACCACAAGTATTTTTTAACAGTGGAACAAAGCCATAACTGTTAAGAGAGGATACAGTCAATTCAATTGATTTCAGGACTTAACCAGTTCTGATTTATCAATCCCACTAGGATGAAAATAATGTTAACACATAGCTGGATTTAATCAACCCCCAGCAACATGAAAACTGAAGTTGACACCTGGTTAGATTCAGTGTTGTAATGTAAAGAGACTATTTGTCTGCTGCTTAAGTTATTTGACCATTCTAAAAACATAAAAAAGAAACCATATATAAATGCTTCTAGGAACTGTGATTAAAAGAAAATTGGTTTGCTGTTATATTCTTCAGAATAAATGAAGCAAAACTTATTGATTCGTGATTTCCAGACGAAAAACTGGTGCAATAAGCAAAAAAGCCATTAGCTTCCAAATTTATATTTTAACCGAAAACTGTTTCATTTAGAGAACAGGGAATAACCAAAGAGTTTATTTTTGTGGTCAAATTTGTCCAGAAAGAAATTCAATTGGTATTGACATATCTGACAAAAATGTTGCCACACCAGTAAAATTAATCAAATTTACTTTCTCCTTTTATGAATTTCTGATGGAATTTCATTTTTTTTTCCTGAAGACACACAACACAATTTTCTTTATAGATCAATACAATTTGCTATTCAATGTTCACACTTCACTGTTCACTATTACCTGTCATTGATAAACCAACACTAGATTATCTATAGGGTTGCTTGACCTGCTGGGTATAGTAACCAAGTCTTCTTCAACTCACACCCTGCCATTATAGAAAGTTACACAATGGGCAATGTTATGCTAGGTTTCTTTCACTGACAAAAAAAAAAAAGGGTTAGTTATTGTTGAAATGCCTTTGATCAAGGGTGACCTGGAACTAAACTATAGCATTAACACCAGCATTATCATGGAGAAGTGTATCTTTGTGGTCATTTGGCATGTTAGAAAATGCAGTCAAATTTCTCTCAAATCACACTTTATCATTTCTAAGAAAAGAAGAACACAGTGAATAATTTAGTTCCTAGATATACAAAAAAGATGTGATGGTCACTGTTGGAATGCATTTGATCATAGGTCTACTCAGTCAGGGCTGATTTGTTTATTGAGGTGACCCTGTACATGATTGCTTCACTTGTTAGAAATAGCAACCAAATATCTTTCAAATCACTTTCTACTATCTTTAAAAACGGAAGGACATACTAGATTATGTCATCTACATAATATGGGAATCAGTGTTGGAGATGTTAGTATTAGGCTGACTAACAAACTGATGATGTATCAAGCAGTTGTATTGCCTACATTACTGGGCTCCTATGGGACTTGGTCGGTTTACCAATGCCATGTCAAAAGAAACTAAACCATTTCCACATGAACTGCATGAGAAAACTCTTGAAAATCACCTGACAAAACAAGGTTCCAGACGTGGAGTTCCCCTCTTGAGCTGATCTACTGAGCATTTTACACACTACTGAGGGGAGCACAAGTTAGGTAGGCAGGCCACCTTGTCCAAATGCCTGACATGTGACTCCCCAAGAGACTGTTTTACAGACAACTGTAAAAGAAGGCAAATGCACACAAGATGCACAGAAAATGCATTTCAGGAACATATTCAAAGCCTCACTGGAAAGCTTTGAGATTAACCCTAACACATGGGGAATGCAAGCATAAGACTGCCCTCCCTGCCTGGTGAAGATGCACCAACAGAGGTGCCACCTCCTACAAATAGAACAGGATTGTAGAGGCGTAAAGAAAAGGTGAACTACACAAGTCCAGAACGAACTCCTTGCCTTCAGTCGCAACAGACCAGCAGTGCCTGACCTGAAGTAGAGCTGTCCAAGCATGTATCAGACTGATTAGCCACAGCCAGATACACCTGTGTGCCCTGTCATCTCCCATGGGATGTCCTTGGTCATTGTTGACAACAATAGATGAATTTAATATACATTGCACAAATATAACATAGAATACATTCAATCCATTTGGAGGTGTGGGGGAAGTAAATGAAAGCACAGTATGTACCCAAGACCCTCAAAACAGCCCTCATGAGTGCATTGGAAGCAAGCAATAAAAGTACGACTACTGAATAATAATAATAATAAAGCACAAGACCTGAAATTTGGGGGAAGCGGGATAGTCGATTGCAGTACTCAGCAATCAAAGCGATGAAGGGCAAAGTTGACCCCCAACAGAATTTGAACTCTGAATGTAGTGGCTGATGAAATACTGCTGAGCATTTCGCCCAACATGCTAATGATTCTGCCAGCTCACAAGCCTTATCAGACGGGTAGTCACGATGGGTATAATGGGCTTCGTATATTTTACTCCAGTGTCATTTTGATGGCATGCACTGATCTCTCACTCAATAATAATAACAACAACATCAAAGGGGGTGGGCAGAACCATAAGCATGCTGGATAAAATGCTTAGCAGTATTTTGCCTGTCGCTACATTTTGAGTTAAAATTCCACTGAGGTGGACTTTGCCTTTCATCCTTTCAATGTTGATAAATTAAGTACCAGTTACATGCTGGGGTTGATCTAATCGACTGGCCCCCCAACCCGCCAAATTTCAGGCCTTGTGCCTATAGTAGAAAGGATTATTATTAGTATTATTACTAAAAGGTTGTGAGCTGGCAGAATCGTTAGCATGCTGGGTGAAATGCTTAGTGGTATTTAGTCTGCCCCTACATACTGAGTTCAAATTCCACTGAGGTTGACTTTGCCTTTCATCCTTTCAGGGTTGATAAATTAAATACCAGTGAAACATGGGTCGATGTAATCAACTTATCCCCTCCCCCAAAATTTCAGGCGTTGTGCCTACAGTAGAAAGGGATATTATTGTGATTACTTTTATAATGTCCTGCCTATAAGAAGCCAGTCTAACAATTTCACAACTGGTTATACTTCCTTCTTATTCACCCTTTCTCTTTCTGTGTGTGTATGTGTGTGTGTCTCTCTCTCTCCCTCTCTCTTTCTCTCTCTCTTTTTCTCTCTGTCTCTTTACCTCTCTGTCTCTTTACCCTACTTAGCTTTTCAAAAAGTTTTATTTTCAGCATAAATGTTGCCTAGTTTTTATATTTGTTGATAAATTCAATTTGTAGTTTTTTTATTGTGATTTAACATCCCAACCAGTCTACTGTTGATATGCTGTGCTTCTAACTAAACCATATCCACCAATTTTAATATCTAACTTACACCTTTTCTTATTTGTTTGTCGCCCTGGTAACATCAGCCATTGCTCATCGTTTATGGCTGGAGACTATGTTATATATATGCGTATATATATATATGTGTGTGTGTGTGTGTGTGTGTGTGCATGTGTATTTTGTATGGTGTGGTTTTATTTTAAAAAATTGCTTTCCAATAACAGAGAGAGTTGGTTTCCAACTCAGAGCCAAGTCTCTATAATTGGAATAACTAAATGGTCATGTGCTTACATATTTATATCAGGTTAGCTGCTTTTAGGGCAAATATGTTTGTGTGTATTTACATGCATGTATGTGTATATATATATATACACACACAAACTGCTATCAAAACATACGTAAATCCTACCAAGTGTGTTGAGTGCTACTTTCCTTCATTTGTTTCCTTACTCACATGTATACATATGTACATTCATACACACACACATGCCTATATATATACATTTGCATATGTATATATATATATATATACACACACACATATATATATATACATATAAATATATCATCATCGTCATCATCGTTTAATGTCTCACTCAGCTTGCTGGGTCTTCTCAAGCACAGCATATTTCGAAACGTTTTGGTTGCTTGTCATTGCCTCCATGAGGCCCAATGTTTGAAGGTCATGCTTCACCACCTCATCCCAAGTCTTCCTGAGTCTACCTTTTCCACAGGTTCCCTCCTCTATATACATATATATTGACATAGATATGTGTGTGTGAGTATATATATGTGTGTGTGTTGTGTATATATATATATATATATATATATGTGTGTGTGTGTTGTTGTACTTGGGGATGGTCATATTGCCAGTTTAGCCAATAAAAACACACGCACTGTATATTTGGTGTTAATTTGCTTCAGCTTTATATTACATTATATTACATTAATCCTATTAGGATTAATGTAATATAATGTAATATAATATAATATAAAGCTGAAGCAAATTAACACCAAATATACAGTGCGTGTGTTTTTATTGGCTAAACTGGCAACATGACCATCCCCAAGTACAACAACATCTGTTTCAACACATGATTTCACATCAAAAATCTTGCAAAACAAATATATATATATATAATACAAAATGGGACAAGAACGCAAGACATCCAGATGGTTAGGTGATACAAGAAAGGGACAACAAAACATCCAGATAGATAATACAAAGAAAACAAAGAACAAGTCATTCAGAGTTTTCTTTCATCGGTTGAGTTCCAGATTATCTTTGCAATTTCAGCTGGTTTTACTCAAGATTGCTCCAATCTGGCCAGCCCCAAGGAAAAACCAAGCTAAGAGCATTAGATTCCTTGGAAGAAAGCAGCAAATGTATACAAAAAGGATGGAAAAAAACTAACAATGTTACACAAATATAATAAAAATAGTAACAGGACATAACAACAGGTGTCTTTCAACTAAGGACGAATTGAATTAAGCTGGTGCTTGTGGAAATAAAGCCTTACGGCAGGATACAAGATTTCACAGGCACAAGGAGGAATATCGATGTTGCACACACAAGACATTTGAGTAAGATCGTTGGCAGAGCCGATGGGCTGGCCCCTATGCAGATGACATGTAAAATACACCATTTCGAGCGTGGCCGTTGATCGTTACCAACATTGCCTCCCTGGCACAGGAAAAGACATTTGAGCGAGATCGTTGCCAGTGCCAATGGACTGGCTCCTGTGCAGGTGGCACGTAAAACACACCATTTCGAGCGTGGCCGTCACCAGTTCCGCCTGACTAGCCCTCGTGCCAGTGGCACGTAAAACACTCACTACACTCTCGGAGTGGTTGGTGTTATGAAGGGCATCCAGCTGTAGAAACTCTGCGAAATCAGATTTG
>NC_068984.1:60636319-60645801 GCF_001194135.2 Octopus bimaculoides
TATATATATATATATATATATATATATATATATATGTATATATACACACACACACACACACACACACTTCTTTTCCTCCTCTTCCTGTGTCTCTATGATTCTATCTTGTTCATTGAACATGTGCATAGTGTTTTGATTTAATGATTACCTGCCAACAAGGCTAGTATGTGCACTCATCCTACACTTCTCGTGTTAAATATTTTTGTATCTATCCTTTACTCTCTATCTCCTCATTCTCTGTATGATGTAAAGATGTAAAATGTGACTGAAGATATCAACTAAACAACCAAGCAACCATTCCAACATTTATATTGGCAATTGTACATGCATACATGCATGAATATATGCATGCAAACATGTATGGTGTCACATAAAGAAGCACCTGTCTTAGTGCCACATATAAAGCACCTGTGCTTGTGCCACATAATAACACTGGTGCTGGTGCTACGGAAAAGGTACCCAGTACATTCTGTAAAGTGGTTGACATTAGGAATGGCATCCAACTGTAGAACCCATGCCAAAACAGACAGTTGAAACCTGGTGTAGGTTTCTGGCTGGCCAGCTCCTGCCAAACCATCCAGCCCATGCCAGCATGGAAAACCATGATGATGATGATGATGATGATGGTTGTCGTGATGGTGGTGATGATGATGATGTATATGTACATCTTTTGTTATTTATGGAAATGTGCATGCACACACACACACACACACACACACACGCGTGCATGCAGGCACACATGCACATGCGTACATGTGCACTTAGGTATGTCCAAAATATCAAATGGTAAACCAACATCCAGTTTAGTGATTCTGACAATTGCCATGCCGTTTATGGCTTTTGTGATTTTTATCTTGGAGCCATGTCTCATCTGTTGTGTACAATTCATGCATGTTCTTCCCTTCTTCATAGTTCTGCAGAAGTAAGTGAAGTTGCTGTAGTTATTTTAGGCTCATTTCTATTTCTAGTGTTAATTTGTATGCCTAACACACTAACGCACACACTTGTAAATTCATGCACACACAGAAACACACACGTTTACATGCATACACACATATGTATACACACTCGTATATGTGCTAAAAATCTTCTTTAGATACATACATACTTTAAAGATTCATACAGACATGCACATACACACACACACACACACACACACACACACACATCTATGGGAAACTCATTCCAAAACTCACTCATGCACATGCACACGTGTGCACACACACACACACATACAAACACTGACTCATACTCACACATGCATGCATGTACACTATCTCACTTTCTCTTTCACTCTCTCTCTCACTTTTTCTCTGCGCCATTCTTTCTCTCTCTCACTCTTTCTCTCTCTCTCTTATATGCATACTCTTTTGGGTTGCCTGCATATTAGTGGAATTGCTGGATCAATTAGACATTGAACAGAATGCCTTGCAGTATTTACTTTGGCTTTTTACATTCTAAATTCAAATTCTATTAAGTACCAATTAAGTGCTGGGGTCAATGGTAACAGTGAACCCTCTCCTCAAAATTGCTGGCAATTATTTTTGTTGTTGTTGTTATTATAATTATTTCATAAAAGATATCATTACTCCAAAATTAGTGAAATCATGGCCTACTGGTTGGGGTGTTGCACTCATGATAGTAAGATTACGGTTTTGATTCCCAGGCTACTACTACTACTACTACTACTACTACTACTACTACTACTACTACTACTGCTACTGCTGCTGCTGCTGCTGCTGCTGCATTTAACAACTGTATGACTCAGGTCCACAACAGAGCACTCATACATGTAGGACAATGCTACTGCTACAATTGCAAACACCCTACCTGGCTGATTGGCATGAGGTCACTCAGACATCCATTTCAATCCTGATCCTCCCACCTACTGCCCCTCCCTCTGCCTTTCCTTCTGTTACTACAATGACCTCTATTCCTTAGAATTGTTTGGTGTCAAGCCATCTTTATTCAGACCCTCATGATTCACTTGTATCTCCTCTTCCAGCGTCTAGTTCAGGGGTTCTCAATCATTTTTTTTTTTTTTGCCTATGGATCCCTTTGATTATTATTTTATTCTGGTGGATCCCCATAGCCATTTGAAGTTTAAAAACCAGTTTTATAGAAACTTCTTTCAAAATTCCTATTTTGTTTTTTCACACATTAATTTGTGCAGGTTGAACTGTGTAAAATGTTAGAGAAAGAAACCTAGCTGTTTCTTGCAATATATACCAATACACATATCTGAAGCAAATTTTTTCAGGAGCCCTTAAAATTCTATTGTGGATTCCCAGTTTACTATTTTGTTGTGTGGACCTGTTAAAGTCTTATATGGACCCTCAGGGGTCTTATGGACTCCGGTTGAGAACCACTGGGTGTGCCCTTCCCCCTTTGTATTAACTACTAAACTTAACACTGTATGGCAACATTGTCCTGTGACTCTGTACCCAGTCCTTTCTTTCCAGATCATCAGCCCTCTATAATTTTCTTCTTACACATGTCTATCCTGCAGTTGTTGAAATGTCTCAGAGGGTTTTGCGAAGGCCATGAATACTGCTCCATCTTTCAGATTCAACAAAACATAAGTTGAAAAGCACAAGGATTAAATATTGAATTGAAGATTTTATGTCATCTAAATAAATGTGTGCCTGTCATTACATTTGTACCTAGACTATCCATGACCTGTTGAGTCACTAACGGTTCAAGTTATAAAACATTGAAGCTGATTTCAACTTGCATTGAAATGAAAGTTAATTTCATGATGATTCAATTGATGATTTCAATTTATTCATGTCATCATAGTTCTGGTTTACAAGTTCATATTTAAGGTTTTATTGATTATTTACAGCATTTAATAGAAACAGAACTTCTGGAATAAACTTGAACTCCAGTAACAGTATTTATTTATGGCATATGTGCACACTTCTACAAAAACGCTAATGGAATTGTTATATAATATAAACATAAAATTAATTAAACAATTTTCACAGTATTATATATTCCCATTTCAGGGTTATGTTACTTCAGAGTATTTTCCCATTATGTTTCGATTATTTATGAAGGTACCCCAAAAAACCCATGTATCTTGGGAATCCTTGGTCTGATTTACACGAAACTTCTTTTATTCCGTTTGTACTCACATTTCAGGGGCACCTAACTTTCAAAGTATTTTCCCATTATATGCTGGTTTGGCTGTATTAAATTGCAGAAAAGCACACACACACACAAGCAAGCAAGCACAGAGTTTTAGTAGTATATAGATTGACACAACTGAAATAATGCATAATCTCTTATATAAATACATAATGAAATATGCCAAGTCTAACTCTTGGTTTAACATTATAATCTGGCCTGTCAGTGTTCAGTACCTTTAGCAATGCACTCTGTTATTAATCATTTGGGCCAGTTTACCAGTTTAAGGATAATTTCCCTGATGCTCCTGGGCTCATGGGTGCTAATCTTCCTCCTGTGACTGTTCCATAAAAAATAATACAAATATAGGCACAGGCAGGTTTGTGTGGTAAGAAGGCGGCGAGCTGGCAGAAACATTACAACACCGGACGAAATGCTAAGCGGTATTTCGTCTGCCGTTGTGTTCTGAGTTCAAATTCCGCTGAGGTCAACTTTGCTTTCATCCTTTCGGGGTCGATAAATTAAGTACCAGTTACGCACTGGGGTCGATGTAATCGACTTAATCCCTTTGTCTGTCCTGTTTTGTCCCCTCTACGTTTAGCCCCTTGTGGGCAATAAAGAAATAAGAAGCTTGCTTCTCAATCACATAGTTCTGGGTTCAGTCCCATTGCGTGGCAGCTTGGGCAAGTGTCCTCAACTATAGCCTTGGGCTGACCAAAGCCTTGTGAGTGGATTTGATAGACAGAAAATGAAAGAAGCCTGTTGTGTGTGTGTATATATATATATGTGTGTGTGTGTGTGTGTGTGTCTTTGTGTCTATGTTTGTCCCCCCACCATCACTTGGCAACTGATGTTGGTGTGTTTACGTGCCCCATAACTTAGAGGTTCAGCAAAATAGGCTGATAGAATAAGTACTAGGCTTACAAATAATAAGTCAATTTCTTCAAATAAAACCCTCTGAGACAGCGCTCCAGCATGGCTGCAGTCAAATGACTGAAACAAGTAGAAGAGTAAAGGAAAAACTAAAATAAAACATATCAATAAGCCTAGGCATACACACATATAGCTAAATATATATAGTAGACATTATGTGCGCAATTAAGTGTTTGACTGCTACTATTATGTTTAGAATTCTATGTAGGTTTTCATTATCTAGTCTGCTTTCTGTATAGTCATTAACTACTATACTGAGTAATATTATCAGTTATGGGCTACAAAGCCAATGTAGGAAAGCTAAGGATAAACACAGTTTATACTACCTTTAGCACACTGTAGATGCATTATGTCTCTGTATGAGTTTTCTCTCCTCTCAGTGTGACACAATACACCTGAAGCTACAGGGGGAGAAAACCTGTATGGTACCAGGATGTGCTTAAGTGTGCTAAAGGTTAAAGTCCCTACATGTGTTTCACCATTATGGTTCTTTTTCGGGTCCCTGTGATAGATATTCCAAATATGTATAAATACTTGACCACAATGGATCCTCAGGGACTGAGGATTTATTGTGGTTGAACATCTATACGTAGTTGGAGCATCTATTGTTAAATATATATGTAGAATATTTATATGCACATACTGTACTGTACACAATGCATGTAATGTAGAAACACTTGTTGAAATACATGTAGATATGCACAGGCATTAACATACACACATTCTCTTTTACAAGCAATTATGACAATGTAAAATATATTAAAACACACTTAAATAATCGTATAAAGTCACACATTGAAACACAAACAATGAATTGTGCAAGCACCAATTTCCATACAACTGCTGCCTCCTATTTACTCACGTACATGCATGCACAGAGAGAGAGAGGGACAGAGAGAGAGAGAGAGAGAGAGAGAGGGACAGAGAGAGAGAGAGAGAGAGAGAAAGAGAGAGACACACACACACACACATACAGAGGCAAAGACCCATCTCCATCACCATCATTATTTATAATTTTCCCATGTTCTGGTGAAGATTTTCCTTGCATACATGAATGCTTGCTTTACCCTGAACAAACATGCTTCTTTGTTAGTTTGGTTAGCTGCTGAACTTCTGCTGAAATGCATTTCTCAAAGCTTACCAGCTGTGTTTTCTCATTGATTTCCTGTCCTCCTATAAAGCAGGTAGCTATCTCTCTCTCTCTCACACACACACATGATGTATTTACAGCAACCCTGATAACTCTGAGTCTGCAATACAGGTTCAACTCCTGGTTGAGTTATTTCCACATGATTTACTCATCTGCCATGACTCTTGGGCACCTTTAACACAAATTTGTTCCTCACTTCACATGCTCTGTGTAGCATGGTTATGTGCATGTAGGTATTTATGTTTTTTATGTGTTGTGTATGCATATATGTGCATATGCATTTATACATGCATATATGTATGACATTATAAATTTTCACTTCAAGATTTCTTGCCAGTAGAGGAACCAGTTTCTTTCAATTATCCAAGGCTCCTTCATTGAAATTTCAACATTAACAGGGTATTTTTGCATGTATGTGTGTATGTGTGCAGCATTTGGAGTTAGTGCATATGCAGATTTATATGTTTTGTTTTATGTATGCATTCTCATGCATATAGTTGCATGTCTAGACATGCGTATATATACTTAAAGGATAAACTTCTGGAATGTTTTACAAATTTTTACAGTTCCAGTGATGGCTTGGATCTGTAGTCTTCAAATCAGCTTTCTCCTTTATGATTTTGAGAAGCCTAATTTCTCAAGATTGGTACTCAAGCAGTGTGTTACATATCCCAATGCTCCAATAATTACAGGTATAAACCTGAACTTGTAATCTTGGTAGAGTAACTGTAGATTTCTCAATAGTTCAAAATTTGTATTTTCTTTTTCATTGATCTTTAACCTTATGTTAACATTTACTGGGCAGCTGATTTCCACTTCTGTACAATTTCTCTTCTCTGTCCCAAATCCCTATATCTACATTTTATTGAGGTTTTCATTTGGACATTGTAGTATATATTTTTTAATAGTTTTGTCAGAAGACAAAAGGTAGTCCCTGTGTTCTATTTTCTTGACATCTGAGAGTGATGGAAGAAAGCAAAAAAGTTATCCTCAGACCCATCAGCAATTTTCCAGCAGTATTTTCCATACAGAGAGATATGTTATTTTTTGAATCAGTGACTTGGTCAGAGTACTTGTTACAGAGAAAACTTTTCAAAAATCATTGGTGGGCCAGATGGTGTTAAACTGAGTGGTAGATTAAATATATTACTCAAAATCAAGAACACTTCCCCAACAGGCTTCCATGCAGTCTCCCTGTCTATCATTGTGTACTGAAGAGCCAGATTGTGATACTCAACCAAGAGATAGATTAGATTTACCATTCATGCTATCTCATAGGTAATGTTTTAAGTGGATTTACAGATGTGATTATGTTTTATTCCAGTTGTGTCAATTACAAATGTGATGATCTACTCATTTTTTAAATGGATACTTGCCCAAAGTGCTGTGTTGTGATATTGAACAGAAAACCACATCGTTTTACATATCTATGTTCAGTTCCTACTAAGGTCAATGTCACATTTCATCCTTCCATGATTGGTAATATAACGTAATCAATATAATTTGCTAAAACAGAAAAGATGTATTACACAATAGGTACACTATGTTAGGATAAAAGACAGGATGGTCACAGCTAAGACACCTTCAATAATAGATCTGTTCAAAGTGTGTAACTTGCAGCTAAACAACAACAACAACCTTCCAGATAATCTAAATGAAAAGTTGGGTTTTGTTAATGAATACTGTATTACACTATTTTGTTTTACTTTTTTTTTTCTGGTTTTTGTAATTTCACCAACTCCTACTTTTGAGTTGAAATTTTTCCAAAATAAATTACAATTCTTTGCTCCATCAATATGGATGTGTGTCAAGCACTGTGGTTCAAGAGGTCATGGAGCAGTTTCCATTTCTGACTGAAGCCAATTTATTTTCAGTTTTGATGATGGATAATGTAGTCCTCTCATACAGTGTGTTCAAAAAGTCTCTCCGCAGTGAATATTTTGGTGAACAGATTATTTCGAAGGGACTTTGGCCATGAAGATCATCTGATTTAACACTGCCAGACTTTTTTGTTTGGGGAGCAAGTAAAGGATCAGTGTAAAAGAATCGCCCAAAAACCATTAATGAGCTAAAAGACGCAATCATAATCTTCACGGTCCATACCGTGTCAGACTCATTAAGATGTATTTCAAAACATGTGTAAAAGAGTCAACTTATGTATTGAAAATGAAGGATGATACTTTCAGCACCTCTTATAACATTTTTTAGTCTTGTAAAGTCTAATATATTCTTTTGTAGTCTTGTACCATCTTATAAATATTTATTTTTTGCAGTAAAATACTTACTGCGGAGAGACCTTTTTGAACACCCTGTGCACTACATTTCAATAAAGGATGGGATGGTGATGTTTGGAACATTTTTAGCCATAGTTATCATGTAGAAATAAGTCTACTGTAGTGTTAAACAGAATTTATAACCATTTGAAAGAACATGAAATAATTCTTGTTTGGAAAGTGAATCTCAAAGCACATGAAGCTATAGATAATTATTTCTACTCTAGGCACAAGGCCTTGCAAATTTTTTTGGAAGTGGGGGCTAGTTGATTATATTGATCCCCAGTGCATAACTGGTACTTATTTCATTGACCCCGAAAGGATGAAAGGCAAAGTTGACCTCAGTGGAATTTGAACTCAGAACATTGCGGCAGATGAAATACTGCTAAGCTTTTCAGCCGAGCATACTAATGATTCTGCTAGCTTGCCACCTTCATAAAGCTATCAATAATACCATCAAAACATACTTTTGGATAGAAAAAGTCAAAATGACAGTTAGACAATCAGACAGTCATGAGATAGTCAGTCAGACAGATGTTGATTTCTTGTTTATTCAAAAATCTCTGTACTATTGTTGCAAATTTTGGCATAAGGTTTGCAGTTGAGAAGTGGGTAGTTGATTTCATAGATCCCAGTACTTGGCTGGTACTTTCTTTTATGGACTCTGAAAGGTAAAGTTTACCCCAGTAACTGGTCATTTGAAGTCATTTAAGTTTCTTAATGTAGGTTTCTTCTCCCTCTTCTCCTATATCTCCACACTTCTCATTTCCATACCACAGCCTTCATCTACCTCCCAACTGCATTTATGAAACTTCCCCTAACTCCAATTGTAAAATAATGTAAAATAATTTATTATACACTAAAATAAATTACTTTTCCATGACGTTGGCTGTCAACTAGTGAAATAAATATTTTAATTTCATACCTCCTGATTTTCTTTTTATTTGTATGTTTGTGTGTGTGTGTGTGTGTGTGTGTGTGTGTGCGCGCGTGTGCGTGCGTGTGCATGTGTGCGTGTGTGTGTATTTAACAGTCTGTAGAAAATCTGTCTCCCACAGCTCAGAAAGGAAGAATTGGATTATCAGAACAAAATTGTCGTGTTAAATGTTTATGTGCAGTTTAAAATAGCATGTGAGAGTGAAAGAGATTTATTTATATGCCAAAGGCAAGAGGCACTTCATCAGAAATTCAAATATTAGGTTCATTAGAATTTCAAATATCATATTCCTCAAGGCTGTATGTAACTTCCTCATTGTCCTTTATGGGTTCAACTCATTTTTGTGTGTGCATGAGAGACATGCGATTCCATAGTGAGTTTAAACCACTATCTGAAAACCAAGCATGCTGTAACACTGTCATGTAAAGGAATCCTATTCAGACTGCGGTTGAAATACTCTTTGTTCTTGATATCAAAATATTAAATACATACAAAGAATATTGTTCATACTTACTTTCCTTGATATATATACAGTAATTTGATTACTCTATGCATTAAGATATTTGAATTTCTGATGAACTGCCCCTTGCTTTTGGCAAAGAAATGTCTCTTTCACTTTCACTTTCACATGCTATTTCGAAACTACGTGTAACTCTTTGACTTTTTGAACTGAATACAACAATTTCTTTTAATTAATTCTTTCTGAACTTGCACAAATATAATGAAGTTTTCCTTAAAATGTAAAGCTGACACTAAAAATGGCACAAATGCTGATATAATAAATATGTCTGTGTGCTGTGGTTTTCATGTTAACAGTATGGGTTCTGGGTTGGGGGTAGCACTGATGTTATTGCTGTTGATTACCTCCATCTCCGCCTCCTCTTTTTCGTCTTCTTCCTTCTCTTATCCTTCCTCTTTCACCTTTACGATCCTTCCTCTCCTTCCTCTCCCCTCCTCACCATTCGTCTTCTTCTTCTTCTTCTTCTTCTTCTCCTCCTTTTTCTCCCCCCGCCTCCTCCTCACCCACCTCCTCACCCACCTCCTCACCCACCTCCTCACC
>NC_068984.1:60645940-60649478 GCF_001194135.2 Octopus bimaculoides
TCCACCTCCTCCTCCTCCTCCTCCTCCTCACACTCCTTTTCTCCCTCCACCTCCCCTTCTTTCCCCTCACCCCTCCCTCCACTTCCTCCCCTCCCTCACCCAACATTTTCTTCCTCCCGCTCCCCCTCCTTCCTTCTTCCTTCTCCCCCTTTACTTTCTTTATTCATTTTCTTTATTTCTTTTATCTTTCTTTTTCTTCCTCACTACACTTAACTTTGATTGATACTCAATTTTGCTCCAAAAGCTACTGTTCACTAAAAAGAAAGAAAAAGAAAGAAAACCTTACCAACTACCACAACCTCAACCAAATAAACCAGGCACCAGCATCACCATAGCAGCCACCACTTCCATCAGCATTCATTCTATAAACATACATAACTTGATTTTATCCTCACATTTTACACAACCCACCCAGATGCTAAAATCTGCATGCAACCAACATTAGTTATTTCTGGCAACCAGTCTTTTTAAATTGGTCTAGCTTTGATATCGATGACAAATGTGGTAGTATATCTGTATGTATATCTCTTTCACTCTCATTCTCTGTGTGTGTGTGTGTATATATATATGATGATGATGATGATGATATATATATACACACACATATTATACATGCATATATACACATATAAGCATGTATGCATGCAGGTGTCTGTATACATATGCACACACATTTGGCTGAACTGTATTTTGCTTATGACATATATATATATATATATATATATATATATATATATATTTGTTTAGAGTGTGTATGTATATATTATATGAATAAATGAATGTATGGTTATGTATGTGTATTCGTGTATATCTGTCTGTCTGTCTCTCTCTCTTTCTCTCTCTCTCTCTTTCTCTCTCTCTCTCTCTCTCTCTCTCTATATATATATATATATATTTGGCTGAATTGTATTCTGCTTATGATATTACAATGTTGGCAGAGTCATCGACATTCTATAAGAGGTGATTCAGCACCTGATAAAATTCAGTAACATACCACCAATTATTGTTCATATTTTGCACCAATTAACTCCCTTCCTGCTGCTGCTGCTTTTCTAACCTGAGGTTTTAGGATCACAGTCACAAGGACTTTTGCCCTTTATACTGTGTGCTTTTGGTTTGATAGAGTAACAATATTTGTTCCAGATTTTTGTCAAGCCGCCCTAAACTCTGATTAATATCCTTTGTCTCACTCCAGAATTTTCTCTAGAATGAGTTTATCTCTTCCTGGGAAAGAGCCTCTGTGATATTTATTAATTGCCCTTAGGTCTATGGTTTCAATTAAATTTCTTGTTTTCATTAATTTAGTTTAAGCTGCTCTCTTTTGATACTGAAGTCTTTTGCTAATGGCTTTTGGTTCCTGTATGAAGATGGTTAATCTGTATCCCATTGTTTTCTTTTTACAATCTCGAGACATTTTTCTATTTTATTGGTGGGAAGTGTATTTATTTGTCTACTGTATTTTCTGGCATACAAGTTGACATAGTATATAATGTAAACATGTACTGCAAGCATTCAAACATTGTTTCTATCTTTCCAAATCCTGCTGCATTTCACATGGAATTTTTGGACCTCCAAATCATGGTCAACCTACCAGTTTTGGTTATAAATTTTGGTCTGCAAAAATTCAACTTGTCTGCTGGAAATTATGATTTTTGCATTTGATGAGCAATGTGCCTTGATTGATAGTTTTCTGTTTCAAACCCCATGATAGCACTTTTGTTTTTTTTATTGTTTTGCTTTCCTTAATTCTTCTGTGTCTCCAAGTTGTTTTATTTGCTATCATTAAGAGGCTTATAAACAAGCGTTCAGTTTGCCAAAATGTGGGGTCTTTGCTGATGACTTCTAGAACCATCACAGTTGCTGCGAACTTAGTATACATGACCATCGGAAACTCATTCAGGTCTCTACTTAACTATCTGTCATTCCTTCAGTTTATTTTTGGGTCCTGATTGAAATTTTACTCGTTGGAGAAAAACCAAAGCATCCTAGCCTCTTGGTATTTTAACTTGTTTAGCAGAGCACTTTGCATGGATTTGAACGATTTCCCCTTGTCACATCTGACATAAACTGACCCTCCAAATCACATGCACAACTCTTTTGATGGTTCATTCTGAAACATAAATACAGCAACACTAGTCAAGTGATGGTGAGTGGATAAACACAGACATAAAAACACACACACACACACACACATAAATATATATATATATGTTGCTGTCATCATCATCATCATCATTTAACTTACATTTCCCATGCTGGCATGGGTTGGGTAGCTTTACTGAAAACAGGTAAGCTGGGGAGCTGCACCAGGTTCTAATCTGATTTGGCATGGTTTCTACTGCTAGATGTCCTTCCTAATGCTGACCACTCAAAAGGTGTAGTGGGTACATTTTATTTTATGTGTTACCAGCATCGGTACCAGTTGCAAAACACCGGCATTGGCCATGACTATGATCTCACTTGGTTTCACAGGTATTCTCAAGCATGGTATATTGCCAAAGGTCTTGGTCACTTGTCACTGCTTCTGTGAGGTCCAAAGTACTTTTTATGTGCGACCAGCATGGGTGCCAGTTATGCAACATTGGCATTGGCCATGATTACGATTTCACTTGGCTTGGTGGGTCTTCTCAAGCACAGCATATCACCCAATATTCGAAAAGTGCTGGGCTTCTTTCAGTTTCCATCTCTCAAATCCACTCGCAGGGCTTTGGTTAGCCTGAAGCTATAATAGAAGACACTTGCTCAAGGTGCCATACAGTTGAACTGAACCCGGAACCATGTGGTTGAGAAGCAAGCTTCTTAGGATGCAGCGACACCTAGAGAAAGATAGATAGATAGATAGATAGATAGATAGATAGATAGAGAGATAGATAGATAGCTATAGATATACATATATGAATGTATATGCATGTGTGTATAAGTACAGTTAAACCACAAGGACAAAAATATTAAGTGGCACATTGAAATAAACATATATTCTCTACCTACTCTGAGCACGAATGTGTTTCTAGCAGTTAGACATTTATAAAATATGAATATATATTTTATGTATATAGTCACTCCATTTATTTGAGGCCAGTAGACAAATAGGCAAAAGTCCTGACATAAAATATTTGATTTTCAAGTATGCATTTCATCTTTTATCACACACATATATATATATATGCATATCACGCACACACACACAAATATATATATATATGTATGTATATTATACATATATACATGAGTGTATATATGTATATATATATATATATATATATATATACTTACACACACACATGTATACACATGAGTGTATATATATATATATATATGTATATAGGGTGGGCCAAAAGTCATACACAAAATAAGTTCAATAAACTCCAGAGTTGTCAAAGACATGTTTCAATTTTTTTTAAATAAATAAAATAACGATGAATACACATGTACTTGTACATGATAATAATGATAATAATAATCTAAAATGTCAAACGTTTTGGTGCATGACTTTTCGCCCACGTTGCATGTATATATATATATATATATATATATATAT
>NC_068984.1:60650614-60654078 GCF_001194135.2 Octopus bimaculoides
ATATATATATATATATATATATATAGATATCCAGTCCATGCCAGCATGGAACGCGATTGTTAAATGATGATGATGATGTATGTATAAAGTACAGAAATATATGTATATGTGTGAATATATAAATATATATATATATATATATGTGTGTGTCTGTGTGTGTAATATATATATATATATATATGCATACGTGTATGTATACGTATAACATTCACAAATTATATTCCTACTGAATATTCATTCTCATATATTTCTAGTGGAAAATGGTTTGCACAGTGTCTCTCTCTGCATGCACATATTTGTGCATATATGCTTGTGTGCATCTATGAATGCATGTGTATGTGTGTGTGTATGCATTTCTACAATTCTCTCTCTCTCTCTCTCTCTCTCTCTCTCTCGATATATATATATATATATATATATATATATATATATATATATATGTGTATATAAATATGGGCTAGAAGAGAGAGATAGAGTTTCTGTTACTCACACAGCACACGCACATATACACCACTTCTGACAACAATATGTGCCAAGAAAAATGATATATAATGCAACTACCCACATACCTGCAAACACATTCAGGCAAAACCCGCTTTTGCAGGCATGGAAAAAAACTGGCCAAGTGAAAAAACAAAGAAAAAAGAAAAAGAAAAGAAACCCAGCTAGGCCTACAGACACAAAAATCTTTTTCATTCTAGCTTTTACAAGCTAAAACTCATCATTTATTTGCACATATTTGCCAACAAAATGTAATAAATCTAGATTTTTCTCTGTCATGGAAAATAGGCAGAAAGCTATCATTACCGGGTCAGTTTTTGGGATGAGTAAATAATAATAATAATAATAATTATAATAATAATAATATTAATGATGATGATGATGATGATGATAATAATGTTTAAAATAATGATAATAATAATAACAATAATAATATTCCAAATATTTTAGAATTTGTTGTTTCTCAGTGGCTGTAGTTGAGTGTGTATGTATGTGTATAAACGTGTGCATATATGTGTGTATGTGTGTGTGTAGGTTTATCTCTGAGTGCACTATTGTCTATGTCTAACCATCTATTAGTCTTTCTATCCAAATGTAAATAAAGATATATATATATATATATATATATATATATATAAGCGTATGTGTGTGTGCACATGTGTATGTGTTAATATGTATATTTGTGTGTGTTCGTGTATCCCTGTGGGTTTCATCATATTAAACAAGTCTTAAAGATACAAAAGACTCAATATATCAGGATGAGGACTGTGTTATATTCTTTATTTGATGATCAATATTCTAAGTTAAATCTGCTTTATTTCTAAGTGAATCAACTCTTTACTAGTCAGCAAGTAAAAAATATACATAGTGGCATGGCAAGATGGATCTTAAGATTATGTTATATAATATATATTATTATTATTATCATTATTATTGAGTGAGAGAGCATACCATCAAAGTGACACTGGGATAAAATATACAAAACCCAGTATTCCCATCATAACTACCTGTCTGATAAGGGTACACCAAGCACATACATCACAACCATATGTATGCAACATGGTGATCTCATATCAAGATAAACAATGCATGACCTTGCGGGTGAGCCCCAGTTAGAATTGTCTTCAGATCAAGTAGCCCATCCTGCTGAAAAGGTCTCGGAATAAGGGTTGTTTAAGGATGTTGAATGAAAGACCCATGTTTTCAAAGGTGAGTTATCGAGCCCCAAAGAATTCCTCTATGGTGCTCCCCCACTTCTGCTCATGATCTGAGATGCATGGTCAAATAACTGACCAGGAAATCTGTGGCATTGAGCAGAAGATTTGCTGTAGCCCGTCTTTTATACCAAGACAAAACAATGTAGATGATTACACTTAAAATCAGTTAAGATCAGAAGCCATGAGAGCCACTGCCTGGTACTGCATCAATACTATTATTATTATTATTATTATTATTATTATTATTATTATTATTATTATTATTATTATTATTATTATTATTATTATTATTATTATTATTTAAGACAGTTTAGTTTGGCTCCATATGATTGCAGTTTCGCAGGCTCTTTACAGAAACCTAGTTTGTCCAGGCTCAGATAGCTGAATGAAAAGATACAGGAAGTTCAAGAAGGCTACTGGAAACTGTGCTGCTTCTGGTCAAGGCAGGTCACATGGTATTGTTAGTTGTGAGATTATCTTTTGTGCAACACCAGATGCATTAGAAAAGAGAATTTCTTGAACCTTGTGGTTGAACAGGAAGCTGGTGACATCTTGGTGTCTGGCCAGCTTTTGAGGGACTTGAAGGTCAATAGAAATATGTGTGGATGTTTTGATGCCTAAGTACGGATGTGGGTTTCTGATGTCTATCCCTATCATCGCTTGATAATTGCTGTTGGTTTGTTTTCTGTACTCTTACTTAGTAGTTCAGCTAAAGATATTGACAGAATAAGTACCCAACTCTTTAAAAAAAATATGGGTGTTGACTTCTTCACCTAAACCAGTGGTTTTCAACCATTTTTTTTTTTTACTTGTGGACCTATTTGGTTCCTATTTTATTCTACTGCACCTACATAACCATTTGATACTTAAAAAAAAATCCTATTATATTTTTATAATTAAATGTTAGGAATTGTATTCTTTTATTTGTTTTTATCATTTGACTACCTCCATGCTGGAGCACCACCTTTTAGTTGAAGAAATTGACCCCAGGACTTAGTCTTTGTAAGCCCAGTACTTATCCTATCGGTCTTTTTTGCCAAACTGCTAAGTTATGGAGATGTAAACACACCAACATCGGTTGTCAAGCAATGGGGGTGAAGGCAAACACAGACACAGACATACAGACACACGCACACACACACACACACACACACACATATGATGGGTTTCTTTTCAGTTTCCATCTGCCAAATCCACTCATAAGGCTTTGGTCATCCCGAGGCTATAGTAGAAGACACTTGCCCAAGGTGCCACGCAGTGGGACTGAACCCAGAACCTTGTAGTTGGGAAGCAAGCTTAGAAAAATTGTTAAAACATTTTGTGTATTGTAGAAGTATAAGCAATTTATTGCAGATAAGCTGTAACAACAAAGTTTTATATGGACCTCTAAGAGTCATATGAACCTTAGTTGATAACCACTGAGCTAAACCTTTCATGGCTGAGTCCCAGTAAGGTCACAGCCCAATGATTGAGACAAATAAAAGATATGTGCATATATAAATATATAATATATATACAGTAATCCCTCACCATATCATGGTTCACCTATCACAGTTGTTGTTTTACGTTTATAATAAAATAAATATATGCAAATTATAAAAATAATTTAAAAAGTATGCAATACAGTACTGTTTCTATTTTGTGGATTTTCACCTATTGTAGTGAGTTTTGGAACATAACATCCATGATAGTCAAGGGATTACTCAATATACATATACAGTAATCCTATGTTGATGATATATATAT
>NC_068984.1:60655075-60661409 GCF_001194135.2 Octopus bimaculoides
TATATATATATATATATATATATATTTCTATTTTTTCTATTTTCTATTTTCTCTCCCTGCTTATTTCTTTGTTCCTTTCTGTCGAAAAGCTTAGTCTCGAAACGTATAAGATTTTCTCACTTACTGAGCGTTAAACTAATACAGCTGTTTGTTGTTTACACACATGTCTTTGTCTTTTGTTTTTTTTTAAATTCTCACTATATGTATACATACATATATATATATATATGTATGTATGTATATTTATATATATGTGTATATATATAATGTATGTATATCTAACTATACGTGTGTCTTTTATATATATATGTGTGTGTATATATCTATCTAACTATATGTGTACACACAAACACACACACACACACACACACAAACACAACATATATCCTCTCTCTCACACACACACTCTCTCTCTCTCTTACTCTTTTCTCTATCTTTCTCTCTTTTCTGCTGTTGTTTAGTCCTGCATCAACTCAGATGACACTAATCTGTGCTCAAAGACATTTGCATCCTGACAATCTTGTCTTTTTGTATAGCAGAGATCTCACTATCCATTCTGTTCTGGCTGCTGTCTTGCCATGTCAGCTGACATCATGGAGACTCTTTGTTTGTAACTTTGCTTATATGTGTGGATATGTGTGCATGTGGATGTATGCAGATAAATATGCACATGTGTGTATGTATATGTGTGTGTTTATGCATATTTATGTATAAATGTGTCTGTGTGCAAATATATGTATGTGCTCATGTATGTATGTGTATATCTATGTATTTTTGTATGTGTTTGTGCATATAGTGTTATGTTATCCTTTCCCACTCTCCTCTTTCCCTCTCCCCTTTCAAATTTACTGGCATTCCTTTATATTTTCTCTACTCCCTCCAGATTGCCCACTCCTTCCACAAACACTTATCACCTCTTTCCTCTTCTTCCTTACCTCTCCTCTTCTTCCTTACCTCTCCTCTTCTTCCTTACCTCTCCTCTTCTTCCTTACCTCTCCTCTTCTTCCTTACCTCTCCTCTTCTTCCTTACCTCTCCTCTTCTTCCTTACCTCTCCTCTTCTTCCTTACCTCTCCTCTTCTTCCTTACCTCTCCTCTTCTTCCTTACCTCTCCTCTTCTTCCTTACCTCTCCTCTTTCTTCTCCCTTAACTCTCCTCTTTCTTCTCCCTTACCTCTCTAATCCTAATGTATTTACATTTCTTCTCTCTCACAAAGGTTCTGCCTAGAAACTTCAGTCTTCTCTGTTTTCATAGCATAAAATTTATTCCACTGTCTTGAATTATTTTTATTAGTGAGGGGTAATATTTATCCCTATTTAACATGAATATTCTGTTAGAACAAACAATACCATGAAAGAAACTCTCATATTGGCTTTTGGTGCAAAATACATGCTTGTTTATATTGCTAGTGGGGAGATAAATCCCCACCAGATCACATGACTTCAACCTTCTTTGATCTTGTCAATGACAGACATTTGACCACCAGAAATAGTAGTAACTGATCTCCCTACCAGCAATATGTATAGCAAAACAGGGCCAGAACAGGTGCTGATATTGCAATAAGCTAATGAACTTATAAATCCCTGCCATCTCCAGTACCAAGACCACCAGGTCACATGATTTTGACCATCCTTGGTCTTCTCAATGAAGGGCACTCAACTGGTAGAGATAGCAGCAACACATCTCCTCACCAGCAATATATGGAAAAATAATACTAGTACAAGCACTGGTGTCATGATAAGTGATTGAGCTTGTTAAAAAATATATATCAGTAACCGAGGCAGTATTAATTCCAAGAGATAATATTTATCCCCACTTGAACATGTATGTTCTATCTCCACTTAAACATAGATGTCCTGTTAGAACAAACTATACTGTGGCAGATACCATGAGAGAAACTCTCATATTGACTTTTGGAGCAAGATGCACTCTTGTTTATATTGCAAGCTGAGAGGTAAATCCTTGCCATTTCCAGTGCTAAGTATCACTAGTTTTCTCAGATTCTTTTGTCTCGCAAAATATAATATTTATGGATGTGCTGTGAGTTTAAGAAATTTGCTTTGCAATCTTGAGGTTTCAGGTTCAATCCTACCTTGAGTAAGTGTCTTCTACTATAGCCTGGGCTGGCCAATGACTTGTTAGCAAAATCTGATTGATGAAACAGGACGGAAGCTCATCATACACATTCACACACACACATATTTTTGTCAAACAAATCAATCCCGGTACCTTTTTTTGCTTTTTGAAGTTAGATACTTATACTATTGTTCTCTTTTGCCGAACCCATTATGTTATGGAGATGTAAACACACCTTCACTAGTTGTGTGTGTGTGTGTGTGTGTGTGTACACGATGGAGTTCTTTCAGTTTCCACTTGCCAAATCCTCTCAGAAAGCTTTGGTTGGCCCAAGGCTATAGAAGACACTTGTCCAAGGTGCCATGCAGTAGTACTGAACTTGGAACCATGTGATAGGGAAGCAAACTTTGCACCATACAGCTACACCTGCACTTATACCATGCTTCTGATTTGGCTGTTATTTGGCTATGAAAGGATTCTTTCATTGGCTTGAAATATTACCATTTGTTATAAAACCTTTATTTAGGAAATTCATGATCAAAGACATTCCAGCCATTGCAATTTTAATGTATATATACACACTATCTACATTATCCAACATATCCTTCTATGTATGTGGAGGCGCAATGGCCCAGTGGTTAGGGCAGCGGACTCGTGGTCATAGGATTGCGGTTTCGATTCCCAGACCGGGCGTTGTGAGTGTTTATTGACCGAAAACACCGAAACCTCCACAAGGCTCCGGCAGGGAATGGTGGTGAACCCTGCTGTACTCTTCCACCACAACTTTCTCTCATTCTTACTTCATCTTTCTGTTGTGCTTGTAATTCAAAGGGTCAGCCATGTCACACTGTGTCACGCTGAATATCCCCGAGAACTGTGTTAAGGGTACACGTGTCTGTAGAGTGCTCAGCCACTTGCACGTTAATTTCACGAGCAGGCTGTTCCATTGATCGGATCAACTGGAACCCTCGACGTCGTAAGCGACGGAGTGCCAACAACAACCTTCTATGTTTAAGATTGTGGATGTATGATTCAAGTGAAATTTAGCTGCTATTTTAAGCAGGGTGATGTGAATGTAGGAGCTCCATTTATTAGCTCAAACTATTACTGGCAGCAGATTGCAATTTACTGAATCAACATGATTCTTTCTCCTATAAAACCTGTTTTGGGTAAAAGAAATCATTATATATATATATATGCCGAAACATTTTCCTTATTGTCAGATTCTGTAGCCATAAGAGGAGTGGGAAGAGAGACGAACAGTAAAAGGGGAACGAAGAAAAACGATAAGATAGAGGGACATAAGTGGATTGATAAGTAAAGAAATAGGCAAACAAACAGACAGATATATATATATATATATATATATATATATATATATATATATATATACATACATATATACATATAGATATATAGATAAATAGATAGAGAGATAGGTTGATATAGATAAATAGTAGTGAAATAGATAGATAGATATGTAACTAGGTAGACGTACACATTACACATTGATAGGTAGAAAGATAGAGATAGATACAAAGCTACACAAATAGACAAACAAATAGATAGGTATACTGTATACAGATAAATATTCATTGAGAGATAAAACACAAATAGATTTTTTTTCCTCATGTAAGATGTTTCTTCGTATTTTATGTCCAAAATATTTCCTAACTTTTTTCTTTAATAGTTTTTCTATTGAAAGCTTAGACAGGTTGGAAGTTTCAGGCTGACATTCTGAGTAATTTCCCTTAGTGATTTATTTCTTCTTTGACATATAGCCAGTTGTAAAGTTGATAGACTTCAACGAACAACAAAATTTTTAAATCTGAAGAATTTTCCTAAATGCAACTTCACATATTCCACAGACACACACACACATATATATATATATATCTGTCTATCTATCTACATACCTATATATATATATATCATCATCGTTCATCATCGTTTAACGTCTGCTTTCCATGCTAGCATGGGTTGCACGATTTGACTGAGGACTGGTGGACCAGGTGGCTACACCAGGCTCCAATCTGATTTGGCAGTATTTCTACAGCTGGATGCCCTTCCTAACGCCAACCACTCCATATATACATACATACATACACATGTGACTCAGTGGATGATGTGCTAGAACTAAAGTGGGGGTTGTTGGGAAGTGATGCTCCAGAAGAAAGGGAGGGACATCAGATAATGAAACAGGAAATTTGAACTGCCTTTTCTCTAGATTAACTGCTGGCAAGAGCAGACAGTGGACAAAATCCTTGATGTTCTCAGGTTTTTTTTTTCTACTGAAGGTGATATCATGGCCTGGATTAGGAAAATAAAGCTTCTCAAGAAGAAGTTGCATGGCATACAGAACATAGTCAGTGTTATGCCTTTGTACTAAAGGGAAGCACATAACTTATGTCTGTAAATGCACATGGCAGGCCAACTAAAGGTGGGAAAGAACTGAAGAGCAGCTGAAGGACACAGATGCAGGGAGAATGAACTGGATGAGAGCACAGGTGGATAATTATGTGAGTAAAATCAGAAGACAAGCTGGACAAGCTAGAATTTTTCCAGTGCAGTGATGGAGAAAGTTGTGAATCTGGCATTTGTGATGACAATGACAATGGGCAACTTGGTGGATAGAATGAAGATATGGATGCAAAACAATACCCATGATTTTGTGGGAGTTGTGTCAGTGGAGCTTAGTAGAACATGGAGGCAAGTAGTGAATGGTGAAATCTAGAGAATAACAGGAAAGTTGATATGGACACTTAAGGATCTGTGTTTTCAGGTGTTGGGGTTTGCACAGAGTCAGGGACTGCAAAATGTCGAAATAGCTTGTAGTCATCATCATCATCATCATTTAACATCCGTCTTCCATGCTGGCATGGGTTGGATGGTTTCACAGGAGCCAGCCTGGCAGAAAACTACACCAGGCTACTGTGTCTGTTTTGGCATGGTTTTTATGGCTGGATGCCCTTCATAACACCAACCACCCTGTAGAGAGGACTGAGTGCTTTTTATGTGGCACCAGCACAGGCGAGGTCAGTTTTGCTATGGTTTTACTGCTGGATCCCTTCCAAATGCCAACCACTTCACAGTGTGGACTGGACGCTTTTTACATGGAACCAGCTCTGTTAAGGTCATCAAGTAACTTGCAAGACAAGGGATTTTGAGAGGGATCGTGCATTAAAGGAGGTGACCTTGTGTCAGATGATGAAAGATTAGAGTGTGACGGAGAGACAGTGAGGTAGAAACAGGTGTTTTGCTAGAGGAGGTAACTAACTACTGGGCCATGTGACTTCACCTACCTTCCTTGACTGGTATTTAATTTAACACTCAAGAAGTGCAAAAAGCAAAGTTGACCTTGGTCAGATTTAAACTCAGAGCACAAAGAACTTGAAGATATAACTCCAGGCATTTTGTTCTATGCTCTGGTGACTTTGCCAATAACTGTGACTCAAATATTACATCTCTGTGCTGTTTAAAATTTATTCTTGTCTTCCAGCTTGTATATATTATAACTATATAAATATTTATAGATGTAAAACGTAATACAATTACAACACAACTGCTAGCCTATGCTCACTGCTACTAGTATGAATAAGAACAACAACAACAAGAACAATCAAAATATAATTAGTAATTGTTTATTCATTAGGTGACATTTCTATGTCTTCTGGTAGACCTTTGCATTTTTATATCAATATTATGATGTGATACACACAACAATATCTTTAGCCTAAGGTATGTACATATATCCATTTCATATTCTTATTGAAATCTGGTTTGTAAATGACACTTGGAACATTTCTAGAGTAGATTGCATTGTTGAATTCATTGAAATTATTTACCAGTTTGCTATTAAATGTCACTAGGACACTCTAGTAAAATGAACCATTGATGGAGATTGTGCTTAGTTAGGTTATCAGTATGAATATTTTAATAATTTTTTTTTCCATGTTCAAATTACAGACAAGATAAGCCCCAAGTTCTAAATTGTAAATTGCATTCTTTCATTGTTTATTTAACAAAAGAATTTTTTTCCTCTCTTCTTGTTGATAACTAATATAAAAAGTAGTGAACATGTTTTAAGAATATTAAAAAAAAATTACTAAGTAGCTTATCAATAATGCCAGTAGTAAAGGAATTTTAGAATATAGTGCATATGTATATGTGTGTGTAATAAGTATATATGTGTGTGTGTGTGTGTGTGTGTATATATATATATATATATATATATATATATATATATATATATATATATAT
>NC_068984.1:60661431-60676266 GCF_001194135.2 Octopus bimaculoides
CACACACACACACACACACACACATACACACACACATATACTATATGTCTATATATAGGTGTATGTATACACACACACACACACACACACACATACACACACACATATACTATATGTCTATATATAGGTGTATGTATACACACACACACACATGTATGAGATATATATATATATTTTTATTTATTTATTTATTTATTTATTTATATTTTTACTTGTTTCAGTCATTAGACTGTGGTCATGCTGGGGTACCACCTTGAAGAATTTTCAGTCGAATGTATTGACCCCTATACTTATTTTTTTAAAGCCTGTTACTTATTCTGTCGGTTTCTTTTGCTGAACCACTCAGCACCAGTTGTTACGTGGAGGACAACACAGACACAAAGACACAAACACACGCATGTGTGCACATGTGCACACACACACACACGCGCGCGCGCGCACACACACACACACACACACACACACACACACACACACACACACACAACAGGTTTCTATCTACCAAATCCACTCACAAGGCTTTGGTTGACCCACGGTTATAGTAGAAGACACTCACTTGTCCTTGGTGCCATGCAGTTGGACTGAACCCAAAATCATGTGGTTGGGAAGCAAGCTTCTTGTCACACAACCACTGCTCTTATTGCACTATACTGCATGTATTATATGCATTGAGTATATACTTGAACATCAGCTGCTAATTAATAAGGTGGGAAGTCTAAATACCTAACAATAGGCGTAGGAGTGGCCGTGTGGTAAGTAGGTTGCTTACCAACCACATGGTACAGGGTTCATTCCCACTGCGTGGCACCTTGGGCAAGTGTCTTCTACTATAGCCTCGGGCCGACCAAGGCCTTGTGAGTGGATTTGGTAGATGGAAACTGAAAGAAGCCTGTCGAATATATGTATATATATATATTATATATATGTGTGTGTGTGTGTGTGTGTGTGTGTGTGTGTGTGTGTGTGTGTGTGTGTGTGTGTGTATGTTTGTGTGGCTGTGTTTGTCATCCTAACATCACTTGACAACCGATGCTGGTGTGTTTACGTCCCCATAACTTAGCGGTTCGGCAAAAGAGACAGATAGAAGAGACTAGGCTTACAGGGAATAAGTCCTGGGGTCGATTTGCTCGACTAAAGGCGGTGCTCCAGCATGGCCACAGTCAAATGACTGAAACAAGTAAAAGAGTAAAAGAGTAAGAGTAATATAAAACCACTCACAACATATCAACATACCTCCGCTTTTCTGTTTCATTGTTAAACCATTTGTTTCCAGTATGAGTTCTCATTAGTTTCTGTAAATTCTAATGATTATCATGAATGATGCATGAAGGTCGATTTGGAAGAAGTCAATTTTTTTTTTTTATGATGGAAAATTTTTCTAATTTGTAAAATGTGTGAGATGTATTTTTTCTTATTGGAGGCGCAATGGCCCAGTGGTTAAGGCAGTGGACTCGCGGTCATAGGATCACGGTTTCGATTCCCAGACCGGGCGTTGTGAGTGTTTATTGAGCGAAAACACCCAAAGCTACACGAGGCTATGGCAGGGGATGGTGGCGAACCCTGCTGTACTCTTCCACCACAACTTTCTCTCATTCTTACTTCCTCTTTCTGTTGTACCTGTAATTCAAAGGCTCAGCCTTGTCACACTGTGTCATGCTGAATATCCCTGAGAACTACGTTAAGGGGTACACGTGTCTGTGGAGTGCTCAGCCACTTGCACGTTAATTTCACGAGCAGGCTGTTCTGTTGATCGGATCAACTGGAACCCTTGACGTTGTAAGCGACGGAGTGCCAGCAACACTTCTTTCTTAACCATGTTATGTTTTAAGGACAATTTTTGTTTTGTTGTTGCTGCTGCTTTTGATTCCATTTCAATTGTGAACATACACTCATTTTATGACATTATCTCACCCATGCTTCCCTTTGTTGAAGTTTGTGATTTAGGAGTCACTTGGATGTCCTTTCTTGCACTATGATGGGCCATGTTTTCACCAGAATTTGTTTTCTTTTGTGTTAAGGACTGATGTTTAGAGTTAATTTTAGGTCGTAATGTACCTGAGGAATATATTTGCTGTTAGATTACACTGTGTAACAGAAGTTTAATTTTTTTGTCTTTGTCAGTAAGTGTTATTTCCTATTTGATTCTATCTTGAAATTAAAGGAAATGGCTACTATTCCTTTCAGACTTTGCTTTTGTGACCTGGACATCAATTTTTGAAACTCACCTGTACATTTCAGACAGATTCAGCACTGAGTTGCTGAAGCAGAAATATCATTATAACAAATATTCTATTCAATACCACAGATTTGCTTTCCAGTTGCTTAACCTTAACTACTTGCACATGACACTTAGTGGCCAACAATATGTGCATCTCTGGTCATGAGTATGAGTAGTGTGGCACATCATAGCCATGTGCTGAGAAGGATTCTTTGGCATTTGAATAAAGGTAACAAAAGCAAAGTTTGAAGGAAATATTAGCCATTTTTCATACATTCTAGAGGTTAACAAATAGGAAATAACAGTTGCTACCCAAGGACAAAAATCATGTTACACTGTGTTATATGTTAGTTTACTGCAATAGTTCTAGATAATTTAGTTCTCATTCTTGGATTCTAGACATAGAAAAGCCATTGTAATATAAAGAGTTTTGCCCAGACACACAATAAGATGATAGCAACAAGGTTTTTGGAAATCAATAAATTAAGAGAATTATTAAGGCAATGGTAAAAAATGTCCCGCATTATTTGTTTGGGATTCTTGTGTTCTGTGTTCCAGTCTGACCAAAGTCATCTTTGCTTTTCATCCCTCCAGACTCAATACAATTAAGTATCAGCCCAGGGTGGTAGATTGCTAAAATTGTTTGAGTATTGGACAAAATGCCAAATGAAATTTGTTTCAGTTTTTTATATTCTAAATGGTTTCTCAGGTGTGATAAATTTTTCTGTATCCAACTGACAAGATGGTTTTTTGTGAAAATTTATCTGAAGGAAAGCAATGGGAGATAACCTTTATGTTCCCTTATGAAAGTTTCATGACAAATATAAAAGTACTTACCTAGTAAGTTATCAGGGAGTGGGGTCGCTTATTGATCTGTTGGTGCCCCCCCCCCCAAAAAAAAAGACATAATTTTGAACTTAAGATAACAACACCTTCTTCAGTTGGCCATTTCACCTCTACTGATATAGTCTTTAAAGCTCTACTAAAAATAATTCCTTCAATTTGTTTCCATGAGGAATTTATATTGATTTCTGTTGTATTATTTTACTTATCTTAGATCTATATTTTGCTCAATGTTTCAGCCACTAATGGTTTCAATCTCATCAGGTGATATTTTTTCAATTAGACTAGTGGTGTTCAATTGGGATCCATATGGACCCTGAGTGTCCAAATAAGATTTTTGGGAGACCATACAATAAAATAGTAAATTGGGGATCCACAATAGTATTTTATGGATCCCTGAAAAGATTTTTGCTTTAGATGTTTATATTGGTGGATGTTTGTTTGTAATTTTGCTTTAGATGTATTGCAAGAAACAGCTAGATTTCTTTCTCAAAGTTCAACCTTACGCAGTTCAGCCTACACAAGTTAATGTGTGAATAATATTCTAACTCTTTTATACTTAAACTGTCAAGATCTGGTCTCTCACACCTACCTTACAATGTCATTGTAAAAATAAACAATCACTTCATCAAAATCTCAAAGCTACAAGATGATTAATTCAAAACAATGTGAACAAATAGGCATTACATTTGACAGAGTAATCTGAATGCTAAAAGGTTAAGAAGGATTGAAATGTGGCAGTCAATGCTATAGCAGATGATGGGTTGAAACACATTAGGAGCAATATCAGTTAGTGATATTGCGAATCATCAGTTTGACATTGTCTCATTGAGGAAGGATTTAGTTGAAAGTTTGTTACACTTCAGTAGGAAGCTTGCTATGCTAATGAGGAAGGAGAGAGAGAGGTATTTGCAGAGGCAGTAGCAATTGACCAGATATTACAACAAATTTTGAATGCTTTGAAGTGTGATCAAATTAGCTTTCTTTATTTGAATAAAAGTTGAAGTGAATGGTGGCTTCATCCCATGGTTAGATATGCTTTGATATTAGGAACTTGAAAAAAAAAGAAAAAAAAAGAAAAACTACCTATGCATATAATCCTTGCTACACTCTAGATATTTTTTATATTTTAAAATGTTCTCTTAGTCATATAAGTCTTGTTGCTACTGCTGCTGTTGCAGTTGTTGTTGCTGTTGTTGTTTTTTAACTTCAGGTCAGACCTGATAAAACATAGCTATCAAGAAAGGTGTTTTGGCTATGACTATCTTATTGTTTTAGGAACATGAAGGACCTATATTATCTAATGTGTCGAGTGAGGGTGTTTCTCTGTAGTCACTAGACTTGCTAGAAATAGTCACTAAATCTCTCTCAATAGTCAGTGAAAATCATGTCTTGAATAAGTCTTATTGTTGCCCATAAGATGGTTTATGACTCTATGTACAAGTGTCCATCACCTTTCTCACACTATATCATTTCATTCAGTGAAATAGTGTTTTACTTTAATTCGGTTTAAATTTGGCATGGTACCAATCTATCAAAGCAAAGATTTTTTTCTTTGTATGTATTCCAGTATTCTACTGTCTTTGAGCAGTTGCTTGAATCTTTTAAATATGTTTCTGACTGAAATACTTTATGCTGTCAGACCTCACAATTAAAACTACCATCTCTGTTTGTCAGCTGGAAATGGCAGTTCATTATTAGTCATTTCTTAATGGAAATTGTCTTCAAGCTGATCTGTGGTTCTCTAGAACTGTACCAGGGCTCAGTCACAATCACTTCTTTCCAATGTTTTAACCTTTGTAATTTTTATCTGTTAGAAAGATACTTACAAGTATCTATCTGAAGAATTTTCTTTATATGCTGGTGAATCGCCTAATGGTTCTTCTACTATTTGTAATTAAAAACCTCCAACTTTGATTCTCTTTCCAGTGATAGAATATTTGACAAATATGGTAATATTTGAAATAGTAAATGTACTATTGTTGTTTTAGTAATTCAGGTAAGCCTTGACTTAGAAGACCTACAGCAAGTAGATAGTCAGCTGAATGACTTATTGGAATCCAAAGTTCTATAGCTCCAAATCGGCCATTATGGTCTCCTGTAATAAATTGTTATTGTTTGACTCTCATTCTATCTGAAATTATACTGTTCTGTTTGCTTTTGTTTCTCCTCAATGTATTACACCAGTCATGGGTAAATTGTGACCCACCAGAACCTTCTGAATGGCTTGCCTAATGGAAAATTATCTTGAATTTTTCTTTAGTAGTGTGGTTTGCTTGATGATTTGCCATTTGTCACATAACCACTTCTCCAGAAAGATTGCCCATGCTTGTACTATACAAAGTATATTATTCATTGTTCTTTAAGATGGTAATATGAAGTTTGATGGAGATATTGCTATTACTAACTACTCAAGTAACTGTATAGAAACTACTTTGTAGATTTGTGATTGTTGCTATGACAACAGGGGTAAATGAGGTGGCCTCATACTTAGACAAACATTTTATAACCATTCTCTTTTACTTGTTTCAGTCATTTGACTGCGGCCATGCTGGAGTAGCATCTTTAGTCGAACAAATCGACCCCAGGACTTATTCTTTGTAAGCCTAGTATCTATTCTAACGGTCTCTTTTGCCGAACTGCTAAGTTACAGGGAGGTAAACACACCAGCATTGATTGTCAAGTGATGTTGGGGGGACAAACACAGACACACAAACACACACACACACACACACACACACACACACACACACACACACACACACACACACACACACACACACACACACACACACACACACACACACACACACACACACACACACATATACACATATATACTACGGGCTTCTTTCAGTTTCCATGTACCAAATCCACTCACAAGGTTTTGGTCGGCCTGAGGCTATAGCAGAAGACACTTGCCCAAGGTGCCACGCAGTGGGACTGAACCCAGAACCATGTGGTTGGTAAGCAAGCTACTTACCACACAACCACTCCACTCCTATGCCTATAGGCATAGCCACTCCTATTCTGTAAACTAGAATTTAAATTTCCATCAGGACTCAATTGAAATAGGCTGGTAGTTCTATCAGAAACTGTAAGGTTTTAGAATTGATTCCAATCTGAGAAAAAAGTGTGAGATTCACAAAATTTCAGGTTGCAAAACTTTGACAGAACTGGTTTGAAGCTAATTATAAAAAGAATCATGTTGTCATGATTGTTTTGATTAAAATCCACAACTCA
This sequence comes from Octopus bimaculoides, assembly GCF_001194135.2. Classification (NCBI taxonomy): domain Eukaryota; kingdom Metazoa; phylum Mollusca; class Cephalopoda; order Octopoda; family Octopodidae; genus Octopus; species Octopus bimaculoides. The sequence continues at coordinate 60,667,736 of NC_068984.1, forward strand.
GTGAGCATATTTATATGCGTGTGTTGTGTGTGTGTGTGTGTGTGTGTGTGTGTTGTGTGTGTTGTGTGTGTGTGCATCCGCATGTGTGCCAATGCATAGCATTGTACATAAAAATAAAAATGGACTAAAAAACTACAGCTGTATTTGTGTGAAACTTGCATATGATTCATAGGTTCATGAAAATAAGTAAAAAAAATTTAGTGCTATGTTAACCACACTGCATCTTCATGATAAAAAAGTAATATGTAAATTTATGACTCCCTGAAAACACATGCTAATATTATCTTAACGCTTTCAGGTTTACATGCATTTCTGTGCACACATGTATTTATGTTTTTTTCACCAGCAAACAAATATGTGCCCATCATATCATTTGTGTTTACACGGACCATTAAATATGAAAGAGAGCATTGGTTATTGACCAACAAAATATATTTTCTGAAAATTGTGTTAATCAAATCTTTATAATATGCCCAATATAAATCCAGCAATGTTACCACTGTAAGGGATTTGACTGCAAAAGAAAAATTGATAAAACTTCTTAAGTCAACACCAATCAATGTAAACGCAAGCAGCCAACTATTATAATGTAATGTGGATAATTGGAAATGGGTTTTATGAGGTGTAGCAATGAGTTCAAGGTTTACTAGACATAACAGAGAGTTGCTTCTTTCAGTGTTTTTTACCATTTCTATATGTGAAAGTAATATTGATTTCAAATTTTGGCACAAGACCAGCAATTTCAGTGAAGTGAGTAAGTCAATTACATCGACCCCCAGTGCTCAACTGGTACTTATTTTATCGACCACGAAAGGATGAAAGGCAAAGTCGACCTTGGCGGAATTTGAACTCAGAACATAAAAACTGATGAAGCATTTTGTCCAGCATGCTAATGATTCCGCCACTTCACTACCTTTATATGTGAAAGTAATATTGATTTCAAATTTGAGCACAAGGCCAGCAATTTTGGTGAAGCAGGTAAATCAATTACATCGACCCCAGTGTTCAATTTATACTTATTTTATTAACCCCAAAAGTATAAAAGGCAAAATTGATCTCGGTGACATTTGAACTCAGAATGTAAAGACAAACGAAATGCCACTGAGCATTTTGTCCAGCATGCTAATGGTTCTGCCACTTCACTGCCTTTATATGTGAGAGTAATATTATTAGAATGTATAAGGCAGTGAGCTGGCAGAATTGTTAGCATGCTTGGAAAAATGCTTAGCAGCATCTCATTCATCTTTATGTTCCGAGTTCAAATTCCTGTAAAGGTTGACTTTACATTTCATCCTTTAGGAGATGATAAAATAAGTTCCATTTGAGCATTATGGTCAATGTAATTGATTTGGACCCTCCACCGAGGGTCCAAATGTTTGCTGATCTTGTGTTAAAATTTGAAACCAATATTTGTAATATATATATATATATATATATATATATATATATATATTTTATTCGAGCAAGGTCGTTGCCAGTACCACTGGACTGGCTCCTGTGCAGATGGCACGTAAAAACCACCATTTTGAGCATGGCCGTTGCCAGTACCATGTGACTGACCCTCATGCTGGTGGCACATAAAAGCACCCACTACACTCTCAGAGTGGTTGCCGTTAGGAAGAGCATCCAGCTGTAGAAACTCTGCCAGATCAGATTGGAGTCTGGTGCAGCCATCCGGTTCACCAGTCCTCAGTCAATTCGTCCAACCCATGCTAGCATGGAAAGTGGATGTTAAACGATGATGATGATGATGATGATGATGATGATGATGATATATATATATATATATATATATATATATAACTGTAGCACCTAAGTAAAACTGCTGAAACAGTTTGGTGTAAATATTGATATCTTCTAGAGTGTTGAATTTATGGCCTTCTTCCAAGTATCTGAAAAATTGTTTTTATAACTAAAATTTGTTGTTGTTTAAATCTGTCTTAATTGAACAAACCTATGAACAATGACTTTCCAGCTATGACCATTCTGACTTTTCTCAGAATTAGTATTTATTAGATAGTTAGTCAGTTACTTCTCTCTATACTATAGGGTATATAAGGTTGCAACATGATCTCTCCAATCAGCTCTGTTTTCGACTACTCTTCTGGTCTCATTCTGGATTCTCCACCCTTTACGTCTCCTTTCATTGTCAATGGTCCTTCGCCATATGGTTTCAGGGCACCCTGCTGCTCTTTGCCTCTCAGGTTGTCACTTTAGTGCCACCATACAATCACTTTCTCGATCTTGCCTGACAACATGTCTGATCTAGTTCCAATGTGTTTGTGTGTTTTATTTCATCACTGATCCTGCCTGGGATCTCATATTAGGAAAAGAGATGTTGACTTATGCAGCATTTCAGTTGCATTGGTTTAAAAATGAATTGAATATGCACTGAGACTAAATTCCTCTTGAATCTTGTAGTCAGGAAGGTACATGGCTCAGTGGTTAGAGCATCAGGCTCACAATCGTGAAGAAGTAAGTTTGATTTTCAGACCAGGCTGTGTATTGTGTTCTTGAGCAAGACACTTTATTTCACATTGCTCCAGTTCATTCAGCTGTAGAAATGAGTTGCAATGTCACTGGTGTCAAGCTGTATTGTCCTTGGATAACATCAGTGGTGAGGAGAGGTGAAGCTGGCATGCATGGTGACTGTTGGTCTTCCATAAACAACCTTGCCCAAACTTCTGCCTCAGAGGGGAACTTTTTGGGTGCAATCTTATGGTCATTTGTGACCAAAGGGGGTCTTTACACTTTACTCTGTCATCAGGAAGGAAAGCAGCATTCAGGATTTTTTACTTGGACTCTGAGACTGGTAGGGGTGGGAGAGAGAGAGAGAGAGAAAAAGCAAGTGATGAAAGGAGAGAGGTATCATCAAACTAGAAACCTAACCCAAGTGCTTACATTAGAGGGGACCTTTATATCAACCAAGGTGTCAAATTCTGATTAAGTCAATAGCCCAAAACCAAAACAGAAAATAATCCTTTCTTATTTAGGCACAAGGCCAGCAATTTTGAGGGGTTAGGGAAGTGAAATACACTGATCTCAATGTTCAACTGGTATTTATTTTATTGATCCCCAAACAATGAAGGGCAAAGTCAACCTAGGATGAGTTTGAACTCAGAACATAAAAACTGATTAAAAGTTGTTAAGCACTTTGTCTGGTGTGCTGACTATTCTGCCAGTTCATCACCTTCAAGACAGAAAATAATTACAGCATTGTAATCATATCCTATTGGGGTAAAACTCTTGTAGATGGGGAGAAATTGAAAAAATAAAAAAATAACATAGAGGCAAGTATATTATCTGTTGCAATAAGGAGCAACAAAAAAAGAAAATGGTCAAGTGCATAGGTTTATTTTTTTATATACTTGTTTCCTTCAAAAACTTTAACAACAATGCAAGAAAGAAAGAAATCTCAGACTACTTTGAAACTCAATATTCTGTAGCGAGCGCCAACCATTGATGTTGCTGTAGGGCTTGTAGACTTACTGATATTTGGAAATGCCTTGCAGTGTGCAAATAATGGTGGGGGGGGGGAGTGATACAAAGGACAGTCTAATATAGTTAGCCTGAAGCAAACAGTTGTACTACTTCTTCATGCTTACATTTCTAAATAACAACTACTAAACTGAAAAGATATATAAAAGTTATGCATTTTAGAAATATGAAAACATCAACTGAACCAATCAATAAATTTGGATGAATAGTTGTGTGTGCATGTGTGTGTAGTGTGGTGTGGTATGTATGTTTGTGTGTGTATATGCACGTGTGTTTTTGTGTGCCAGTTTGTATTTATATTTGTACTTATATACATGAGTAAATGTGTATATATTGTATATATATATGAATGTGTGCATACTACACACATATATGTGTGTGTGTTTATATAAGAGTACATGTATACATATATACACACAAACCCAAACTTATACATATATACACACATGCAAATATATATATATATATATGTAAGTATATATATGTGTGTATGTGTATGTAATATATATACACACACATACACACATATATACACACACATATATATTATATACACATACATGCATATATATATATATGCACACTCACACACACACACATATATATATATATATATACATAAAAATTTATGTATATACATATACACATATTCTTACATACAGACATCTAGGTATAGATCTGTATACACGTATGGATACATATGAATAAGTACATATGTTTGTGTGTATGTATGTGTGTATGTATGTGTGTGTGTATATATATATATATATATATATATATTTATTTGTATGTATATATTTGAGTGTGTGTGTACTCCTACTTCCTGTAATTGAAGTGGAGCAGACAAATGTGTTTTATTATTGATTTGGATTTGTTTGAATACATATCACTGAAGCATGTGGTTTAAGAGTCCAAGGTCCACATCTCTTAAAAGGATTAACTTCTGCATTACTTTTCTGCTATTGAAGGAGAAAGACTTGTGAGAGGTGCGTGTTAAATGGCAGAGATCAATGTAGAGAGGAATGGCAAATGTGAGAGAGTGAGTAAGAGAGTAAAAGAAGATGGAATGAGAGAGAGAGAGAGAGTGGGGGAGGGGAAAGAAGGCTAGGGAGTGGGGATATAAATTGAAAGATGAAAATTTTGCTGGCAATATTACTTATATGTGTGCACATGTTTTTGTGCACTCTCTCTCTCTCTCTCTCTCTCTCTCTCACACACACACACACACATACAATGGGCTTCTTTCAGTTTCTGTCTATTAAATTCACTTACAAGATTTTGATCAGCTTGAAGTTACAGTAGAAGACACATGCCCAAAATGTCACAGAGTTGGACTCAACCTGAAGTCATGTGATTGGGAAGCAAATTTATTAATGACATACTCATTCCTGTGCCTTATATATGTGCATGTGTGTACATTTACAAATACACACACACACATGCGCATGTGTGTGTGTAAATATATACATATATATATATATGAAATAACAAAGGCGGCTATAAGCAATATAAAACCCAAAAGGGATGAATTCAGTTGTCACTAATTGTGACTGATGATGCAGGGTAGCACCTACATTGCTAGAAATAAGAGGTAAAAACCCTTTTAGTTGCAAAGAAGCACATATTTATATTTAAATTTAAAAGTTTGCATGAAAGGAAAAGAAGACACAATATCCTATCCAAAAATAAAAGGTATTTTAGATGAACATCAAATAATATCAACTAAATCATAGCTGGGAGATAAGAGTTTGCTCAAAGTAAACTATCAGCTTCCAGCAAGCATGAAGACTGCTTTGGTACCTAGTGCATGCATTCTTCTCTGTGCCCTTGGAGAGATCTTCAAACTTGATCTTGGTCACCAGTTTTGCCTTGGTGTTGCAGGCAGAGTGATTGGTGTCTTTCTCAACCATGCCTCACATGTAGTAATCCTTGGGTTTCAAATTGGGGTAATTAGGAAGCTAGAAGTTGGCTGGTGAAATCACATGAATTCTTCAACAACCATTTCTGACTCTTTCCAGACATAAGATAAGGAGTTGAATCCTACTGGCCTATGGTCTTCCTTCAACAACCCTCTCCAGCCAGGCGTTGAACACAGTCTCCAGTGGTTTCAAATAGCCATCTGAATTGAGTTTAAGGCCCTGTTCAGATATGTGGGGAAGAATTTCAGCTTGTGGGCATTGTCAAAATTCTTGCTGTGTCCCTTCTTGCTGGCCACGACTTTGTAGTCTTCATTGCAGCTGCCTGTGTGATGTCTTACAGCCATGACAGTGTTCACAGCACATTGAGCAGCAGTCATGAAATCAACATTTTGATACCTGGCATGAATCATCATGATACAGGTAACTCTTTTCCAATATTCAGATGTTCGCCAATGCATAAAGCTGTTCCTGAAAAGAAGTGACATAAAAATCATGAAATTTAGCTTGAACACTCTGCATATATATATATAAAACCATTAACACAGAGAATGGAGTGAGTAACTCATTTTATTGCATAATTCTGCACTTGTTTCATCAACATATTATCAGAAGTTTATTGCTGGAATACCTTCTAGCAATAAACATCTGGTAAAGCATCTATGAAACAGTTGTAGAATTATGCAATAAAATGAGTTGCTCTCTCCATTCTCTGTGTTAATGTTTATATAAACTTTGCATATAGTTATGGATTTTCAGATATGTCATCTATGAAGTGATCCATTTTCCTTGGTTGATAGTATCTGATAGTTGATACTTGTGTGTAGGTTATGATCTAAATGGTATACATACATAGATACATACATACATACACACACACACACACACACACACACACACACACACACACACACACACACACACACACACACACACACACACACACACACACACACACACACACACACACACACACACACACACACACACACATACATACAAACAAACAAACAAACAAACAAACAAACAAACCTCTCTTGCATCAGTTTAATTTGAAGCAAATGAAGCTTCAGGTTAAATCATTGGGTTTGAAACCCATCAGCTACCTTCAGTTCATTCTATCCCCCAATTTTTTAAAACCCAATATTATATGCTGTTATATATAGCTTCATTTGCTTTGTATTAAACTGTTCCAAAGAAAGAATTATTTCATGGTCTCTCAAAGTTTATAAATTCTTATGACGTTAACAACAACGACAACAACAATGTATATATAAACACACACACACGCATATATATGTACATACACATTTGTATATATATTCGTCATCATCATCCGTTAATGTTCATTTTCCATGCTGGCATGGGTTGAATGGTTTGACCAGGGCTGGTAAGCTGGAAGGCTGCTCCAGCCTCCAGTCTGATTTGGCATGGTTTTCTATGGCTGGATGCTCTTCCTAATGGCAGCCACTCTGAGAGTGTAATAGATGTTTTTATATGTCAATGGCATGGGTGCCATCTGCATGACACCAGTATGTGCCATGACTGATTTTGCTTGGCTTGATGGGTATTCTTCTCAAGCATGACAAAGGTCTCTGTTGTTGCTTCTGTGGGGCCCAACACCGAAGAAGAACTCAGCCCCTTTGCCTCCATGAAGCCCAATGTTTGAAAGGAACTCAGCCATTTCACCTCTGTGAAGCACAATGCTCGAAAAGTGCTCTTTACATGCCACTGGCATCAGTTACATGACCCCAGCATCAGCCATGACTTCGATTTCACTTGGCTTGATGGGTCTTCTCAAGCACAGCATATCTCGAAAGGTCTCAGTCACTTGTCATTGCCTCTGTAAGGTTTAAAGTTCAAAGATCATGCTTCACCACTTCATCCCATGTATTCCTGGGTCTACCTCTACCACAGGTTCCCTCCATAGTTAGAGATTGGCACTTCTTTATACAACTGTCTTTGTCCATATACATCACATGACCATACCAGCACAGTCGTCTCTCTTGCACACCACATCTGATGCCTCTCATGCCTAACTTTTCTCTCAAGATGCTTACTCAATGACATTGCACATCCAGTGAAGCATACTGACTTTATTTCTTTCAAGCCTATGCATATACTTGGCTATCACAGCCCATGTTTCACTGCCATGTAGCATAGCTTTTTGCACACAGGCATCATACAATCTGCCTTTCACTGTGCGAAGGAGGCCCTTTGTTGCCAGTAGAGGTAGGAACTCTCTGAATTTTGTCCAGCCTAATCTTCTCACAGCCATGCTAATTTGGTCATCTAGATAACAGAAGCTATCTACTACCTCTAGCTTGCCCTGCTGACAGTTGATGGAATCTGTTTTCTGTGCATTTTCAATGTTTATTGTACCTGTGCTTCTTCCACATAGAAAATCTAGTTTCCCTGTTAACCATCCTCTGATATTCTTGCACTTTTTATGTGTCCAAAGCTTACATCAGGTGCATCTTTTGGAGTTTCTACCTATGCTTTTTCTACAGATTGAACAGGGCCATCTGCCTGAAGGGATTTGTGATTTGTCTGCTTTCCTACTTACTAAGACTGGTTTTTGCTAGATTAATTCTAAGACCCTTTGATTCTAGACCTTGCTTCCATACTTGGAATGTCTTCTCTAGCTCTGACAGTGATTCAGTAATAAGAGCAAGGTCATCAGCATAGAGGAGCTCTCAGGGGCAGCCTGTCTTAAATTCCTCTGTTATTGCCTGGAGGACTACAATGAACAAGATGGGGCTGAGCACCAATCCTTGGTGAACCCCTATATATATACAGTGTATATATATATATATATACAGATATGTATGTATGTTTGTGTATATGTATGTATATACTAACAATGAAAATATATACTTTGTAAGTATATTGAAGATATTTTTGTGTGTAAATATTTTTAGTAGTGTACTCAATAAATACGAAAATGAATTCATGTTTGTAGCAATAATATAATAGATTTGAATATAAATATGGCTAAGATATATAGACACTTGGAAACAAGTACAGCACTGAGTAGACATAAAAATAATGCATACATTTATGCATACATTTTCCTCCAGTCACAAATTAATGTGTCTTACAGTCTCACATTTAAAA
>NC_068984.1:60676352-60680729 GCF_001194135.2 Octopus bimaculoides
TATATATATATATATATAGATATATATATATATATGTATATATATATATATATACAGATATGTATGTATGTTTGTGTATATGTATGTATATACTAACAATGAAAATATATACTTTGTAAGTATATTGAAGATATTTTTGTGTGTAAATATTTTTAGTAGTGTACTCAATAAATACGAAAATGAATTCATGTTTGTAGCAATAATATAATAGATTTGAATATAAATATGGCTAAGATATATAGACACTTGGAAACAAGTACAGCACTGAGTAGACATAAAAATAATGCATACATTTATGCATACATTTTCCTCCAGTCACAAATTAATGTGTCTTACAGTCTCACATTTAAAATAAAAGTTCTATTGTCATTAGAAGAAGAGAGAAAGAAAGAAATATAACTGATGTATTCTGATTATATACAGATCAGCAAATCCAAAATGAAATATCAGAAAGACACGAATGTAGCCAAAATGTCAATAAATCCTTTATGACTTTTGTATCTAAAATACTATATAAACACATATATATATTTATATTTATGTATGTACGTATTCATCTGTATATGTTAATGCACTGGACTCTTTCAGTCCAAGACTGCCATAAAATATATAAATGCATATCCAATATTGCATTGTGTTGACCTATTATGCATATATTAGTATCTCCAGGCTTTTGTGTGCTTCAATTATTTTAACACAAAGTCTGCAAACAGAGATAAGCAGGGGGAACACAATGGCACATAAGATGTACACATGAGTTTTTAACTTCCACATTCTCTCCACAAGGTAAATTATTCACATCTCAGATACTTGTAAATGTATATATACACACATGTAAATGTATATATACGCACATGAGTATACATATATTTGCATACATATGTGCCCATATGTATGTATACACATACATGCAGAAATAAAGATATTATTTTTGTAAGAAATATATCTATACATAAAGACATACACACATATTGATATGAATTATCATCATCATCATCATCATCATCGTCATCACTGTCATCATCTTCATCACTGTCATCATCTTCATCATCATTATTGTTATCCTCCTCTTCTTCCTCCTCATCATCACCATCTTCCATGCTGGTATGGGTTGCATTGTTATTTCACATTACTCCAGAAAGAGGATAGAGTTTGTTTCCCAGTTCTTCTTGCATATATATATATATATATATATATATATATATATATATATATGTTTCTCCCTAGATGGGATGCTAATCTGTCATAGGATTACTAATTGTTATCATCTGTGTGGACTGGGGCAACATGAAATTAAGTGTATTGCTCAGGAACACAAATCACTGCCCAATCCAGGAATTGAAATCGCAATCTTACAACCATGAATCCAATACCCTAACTCTTACACCATGCATCTGCACTGTGAGTTGCATAGTTTGAAAGAATATGGTGAATTGAAAGACTGTGTGATGCCTCAATGCTAGTCAATTCACATGGTGCACTGGGTGCGTTTTTGCAGCTCTGGCACTAATGTGCTCACCATCTAACTCAAAGGATGCGACTGATTTCTTCCTGTGGGGAAAATAAATGGTTACCTCACATTATATAAGAGCGGATGGGAGTGACTGAGAGATCCTAAACTTGCAGACTCATGGGTGCTGGTGCCACATAAAATCACCTGTGCCAGTACTGTAAAAACACCTGTGCTGTTGTCATGTAAAAGTGTTCATGCTGGTGCCACGTAAATGCTCCTGTACTGGTGCTATGTTAAAAGCACCCAGTACATTCTGTAAAGTGGTTGGCATTAAGAAGTACATCCAGCTGTAGAAACCATGCCACAACAGACAAATAGAGCCTGGGCCACTCTTCTGCTGGCCAGCTCTAGTGTCTCGTCTTGTTAGACCTTCATCAGAGAAAGAATTTCCATTTTCTGTTATTGAGAGATTAATAGCTCATAGTTATTTAGAGTGTATACAAACAATAATTGAAGTAAACTACTTTGCTTAATCTGCTTTTAGGGAGATAGAAACCTTTGCTATAAAATCTTTGTTTTCGTTTTCCACCAAGATTAACATTGATGGTTTGTTGAAAAGGTTTACTGTTCAGTGCATTTCAACCGACCCAAACATGCTGTATAATGTTTTTTACATTCTTGTTAGTCCATATACAGTTATGTAAATTAGACTGACTGGTGTCCAAGATTGTATACATGATAAATAACTTTGGTTTACTGTACAGGTTTACTATACAGTGCATTTCAACCGACCCAAACATGCTGTATAGTGTGTTTTACATTCTTGTTAGTGCATATACAGTTATGTAAATTAGACTGACTGGTTTATCTGTGTCCAAGATTGTATACACAATAAATAACTTTGGCTACTAATCTCTCTGTGGACAGAAGATGGTTATTCATTTTTTGATGAAGGTTGAAGAAGACAAGAAACTAGTATGACCAATTGCTTTCTCATTTTTGTCCTAGGAAAGGTAAAAACAATTCTCTAGCATAACAAATATGTCTCCTTTGCACAAGGCCATGATTTTATGCTCATTAAAGCACTATATTTTACATTACAATTTCTCACTTTCACATCCACGTGTATACACACCTGCACACATATACACACACTTTTCTATGTGGATGTACATGTATGTATACATATATGATTTGCAAGGGTCATAGTATCATGAAGGTGCACATCCCATTGAATCTTGAATTCTTTTGAATGTTGTGGTTCATGTATTCACCTGATGTAAACGATTTTCTAATGATGTAATGTTTCCATTAATCAATTAAAAATTCATTGGAAACTGCTGTAGTGAATTTCCACATTATCCATCTGTTGTTATTTACTTGTGTGTGTGTGCACACGCATGTGTGTGTGAGTGTGTGTGTGTGTGTGTGTGCATATGCATGCATGTGTGTGAGTGTGTGTGTGTGTGTTTTAATGGTGGCAGCTGATGAAGGATATGTTCTCTATGTGGCCTGCTTGTTTATTGTACCTTGTTTATCATTTTGTCCATGTTCTTTTGCAACGTCATGTACCCAGATATGTATCTATATGTACATGTAGATGAAGGTATGTACATACATGTACATATATATGCATATACTCATATATTGTTTATATATATATATATATATATAGATATATACAGAGAGAGAGAGAGAGAGAGAGAGAGAGAGAGAGAGAGAGAGAGAGAGAGAGAGAGAGAAAGAGAGTTTACTGTTCCGTTATACGTAGCATCTTGGTTTTGAAAAAAGACTAACCATGTACACCAAGCTTGAAATATTGCTTGGAGCCACAAGGCATTTTATATATAAATCTGTTGAATTATCATGTCTCCATAGTAGGTCTTATTTAAATACTGTGTACATTAAATGGTATCTCTCTCTCTCTCTCTCTTTGTATATATATGTGTGTATACACACACACACACACACACACACACACACACACACACAGAGGTTTAGTGATATATCAGTTTAACCAGTCTATATAAATATAACCTCTATAATTTGAAACCAGTTTCATAAATGCCAATGCATGAAACTCTCAACTGTTGAGTCACTCTGTAACTTCTGCCATTTAAACATAATATGAGTATGTGTGTGTGTGTACTGATACAGAATTTTTATTTTGCTACTTGAATTTCATGCTCCTGTGATCTCTGAGGATCCCAGTGGTGTGAAACAAGTTGTGTGATAAAACCTCAGTTCCAGTAACAATATTACTCTACAGCATGTAATATGTTGTGTGCAATTCTATCTCATTCATCTGACACAAACCAACATTACTGTATAGATACACACACACACATACACACGCACACATTGTTTTAATGCCATATACATTTATACATGTACTTCATAGATGCATATAAATACAAATATACACATATATAAATCTATCTATCTATTTATCTATCTATCTATCTATCTATCTATCTGTCAGTCTGTCCATTGGTCTGTCTACTTGTCTGATTGTCTGCCTGACTGCTTACCTACCTACCTACCTTAGCAATTTATCTATCTGTTGATCTATCTACCTGATGTGTATATATATATATATATATATATATATGTTATAATTTAGAACAAAACAGTAAAAGGTTGTCATTATAGTACTTGGAGTTTCGATTGTCAGAGCGAAGAGCTATGATACATTCTTGCTGGCTATTAATGGCAACTCCAAGTATTGTAATGACAACCTTTTACTGTTTGTTCTAAATTATAACATATATAAATAATCCCCTGTTTCTCTAATATTGAGGTCTCATTCTTTTGTTGTCACTTTTTATTATTATTATTATTATTGTTCTTCTTCTTATTATAATATATATATGAAAGTGCATATATATGGTTGTTTATCGACAGACACACAGTACATGAATATA
>NC_068984.1:60681150-60682020 GCF_001194135.2 Octopus bimaculoides
TATATATATAGGAACATACATAACTAGCTGTATAATTATAGATATACATATATGTGCATAAATGCATGTGAGTGAATGTGTGTCTGCTTACATATTTACATCTCTGTGTATGTACACTAAAAAATACGTTACAAACTTCTTGGTGAGTTGTACAATGTCCAAACATGTTTATTTTGTATCTCTTTTTGCTTTTTTGTTATTGTTGTAGTGGTAATGATGCTGATGATGATCGTAGTAGTGGTATTGTGTGTGCATGCGTCTGTGTATGTGTATGCATACATGTGTGTGTTTAAATGCGTTTTGTATGTATCAAATAAGATTGGAATACTGCCTTTGGTTTCTGCCCAGCATCCATGTACATTTCTTGTCTCTCTGTCCATATATTTCTTTCTTTCTTTCGTTCTTTTTTCCTTTCTTTCTTTCTTTCTTTCTTTCTTTTAGGTTTTCATTTTCTTTTGGCTGAGCATTTCTATGTTTGCGTATGCATGTGCATGTAATTAATGGTGTGAGAGCCAACTTCAAATATTATATTAAAAACAGGTTTTTATCATTCAATAACTAACAGCATTTACCAGTCTCTCTAGCAATCTTTCTCTTTCCCCTGCTCTCCCTTGCTATATGTGCTTGTGCACACACATGCACACACACGCACACATACATAATGATTCACAAAAAAGCTAAAAAGTAAAAGAAATCATTTATACACATGAATATGCACCTACACGTGTATATGTATCTGTATATATTATCATCATATATAGACATTCATACATACATACATACATACATACATACATACATACATACATACATATACTTTTGTTATTGTTTTATATATATATGTGTGTATATATATATATATATATATAT
>NC_068984.1:60682220-60684042 GCF_001194135.2 Octopus bimaculoides
TATATATATATATATATATATATATATATATATATATATATATATATATATGTGTATATATATATGCACACAAATATAGTATCAAATCAGAATACATAGCTTCTATAATACTATCTTTGTATTCTTGCATTCATGCATGTGCAGAAACCCTTAGAAAAATATAAGCATGTGAATACATGAGTACTTTAGGTGATATTGAAAACCTGACAATATTTCTGCTTATCAAAAATAAAGTTTTGTATTCTCCAAGTTCCTGAAGCTATTCTTGAATGGAATGGCTACAATGCTTAAAAGTTCACACACATATAAAAAGCATCACATGCATGTGCATACAAGCAGTCATAGAGAAATACTTGTGCACACAAACGCATTTACACATATATCTGCTTAGTTTGCACTTGACTCAGTGAAAATGCTAAATGTATTTTTCTCCTGGGCAATACCTACATGCATCTCACAGTTTGTCATGTCATTTTACCCTCTGGATCAACTACCCACCATTTACTCCAGGAGAAACTGCTAGTTTTTCTGTGTATATCCTGCCTACATAGCTGGAATTAATCATCACCATTTTTTTCCTTTGGTAACATTGCTTCATCCAAATATCTTGAAACTGATAAATGCTCTCCTGTGCAGTTTACGATCCTTCTCTGCATGCATACACATACATGCACATGCATGCTTACGTGCACATGTGCATGCACGTATTCACACATACACATACCCATGGTCTCTTATACATCTTGTTTACTGATACTACTCTCCATTAGTCTCTACTACTGCTGTGAAATTCTAGCTGATTGTTCAGCCTGTTAGTCAATACCCCTTCCAAAAACAATCTCTTTAAAAATAAGGATACATGGCTTAATATTGTCATAGATTAAAGAATATGCCTACTTAAAAAGAATGTTTAATTCCTTGGTTTTGATACCTGCAAGAGAATGAATGGGCCGATATTTACATGCTAGTGTGTGTATGTGTGTATTTGTATACATGTATCACTTAGCAGCTCACCGCACTTCTTGTTGCACAACACTGACTTTGCAGTTGCTGTATAATTAGCAAGGGCATAAGGCAAACCTATAGAGGCTAAAATATTCTAAAATTATATCTTCAAAACAATAAAACTTGCCCATAAATTCGTAATTTATTACCTTACAAGTGAAATAATTAAATCACACGTATCTAATTTTCTATTTTGTATCATGTAGCTCTCGTGACACGATGACTAAATCTAGTTAGAAACTTCTTTAGTAGCAAATTAGTTAAAAAATTCATCCAGCTGCGTATACAACCTTCTGTACCCCACCTCCATTCTGAATCTTACATATGCATGCAGTAATGCATACACTCAAGTAAACGAGCAAATAAACATAAACACTCTTGAATATGCATTTGGAAGCTAATTCTTATTGCTTTCTGTTTCTCTTTCTTTAGAATAATGTGTGTGTATATATATATATATATATATATATATATATATATATACACATACACATACACACACACACACACATATATATATATATTGTTATATTTTGGGATGGTCATTAAAATTGTTTTTTCTTATATATGTATGTGTATATATTATAAGTGCGTGTTTGTTTGTGTGTATATATATATATACAATCCATGTGTGTATATATATATATATATATATATATATACATGCATACACATACACACATGCATGTACATATATATGCATACACATGTCTGTGTGTCCATATGTGTAAGCACATATGCCCATATATTGTATGTGTGTGTGTATTTATATGTGTAAGTATTTATACATATGTATACATACATACATACATATATA
>NC_068984.1:60684146-60686687 GCF_001194135.2 Octopus bimaculoides
TATATATATATATATATATTTTTTTTTTTTTCAAGGTGGATATGGTACTTAAGTTTATAAATGAAGTTGCATGAAATGATTGTACTGCATTAAAAAAAAATAACTGTATTAACTTTGGATATCCTTGTTGCTTATTTTAGATAGATAGATAGATAGACAGACAGACAGATAGATAAATGGATAGGTATATAGATATAAGCACATATATTAGGAGCTTTTTTCAGTTGACATCTTCCAATTCCACTCACAAAGGCTTCGGTCAGCCCAGGGCTCTAGTAAAAAGAAAAACACTAGTCCAATTGATATAAAACCTGGATGACATAGACAAAACATTATTTCATACTCATATGACCATGCAATTTATATCATCCTCATTGTTGTTGTTCCCTTTGCTTTCTCCTTCTTATTATCTATGTTGTAGCATCCATTTTACAAATGCTAACAATTGGCATAACACATTAACATTTCATGGTTTCAGTTTGTTGTTCTGAGATCTTATCTGGCTTCTTTCTTGTTTTTACTTTACAAAGGACATATTCTATTACCGGTATATAGTACCTTTTCATCCACTGTTCATTGTTTATTTCCTTTGCATGTTCATGTTAACTCAGTAATTTCTACTTTAAATGTCAGCTGATAATTTTCATACCTGTCCTCTCTATTGTCTCTTTTGTCCACCGTTTTTTCATGCAGTATTTCACATCTGACATATACATGAATTATTTCTCTACAGGAACTCTGAATTTTTTTCACATGTCTCACTATCCTGCCACATTACACTTTTCTCAATACTTTGTACTTTTTGCCCTTTGCATGGTGCAATAGTCCCTTTCTAACTTACAAATGTAACATCTCTTTAAATTCCTTCAACTTTTTTCTTAGACTAAAATATTAATCCATTTCCAGTACTAACTGATGTTGTTGTTGTTGTTTAGGCTGAGGTTAGTCCTAATGGAATATATCAATGATTGAAAGTCAATCTAGTTTATAAACATTGCATCTTCTTTTCATGCAGAGTGTAACTTCAACTACATTATTTAATGTGACCTTTTTAAAGTGACAAGATATGATTTGCAAGAGATTTTGTTGCTATGTTTAGGAAGTTAAGTGGCCACGTAGAATCTTACTGAGTGACTTGTTCACTACTAAAAATATTTATTATCATTAATGTGTTGTTACCCACAGTTCCAGAAATCTTAACATCTTACACAAAGCCAAATGATACATTCCAATTGTACATCAGTCATCAAATCTTACAAAAACTACTAAAGAGCTATAAAATATTAACAATTACAGACAACTGACATATCTTGAAAGATTTCACAAAGGTGAAATTCACATCAGAAGAAGAAATAATACTGGTTACAAAATGTGAAAACTTCTGTGGGATATGTCATTTGATTGTACAGGAAAAAAATCAGAAACTTGAAGGGTGGGAAAGAATTTAAGGTTAATGCAAATATTACTTGCAAAATGAAAAGATCAGGATCCATAAACAACAAATCAAGGACCCACCTGTTAGGAACGCTCCATATTGTGAACATCTAGACATTTCTGTCAATGAGTTATTCAAATTTTTTTTTTTCAAAATAAAAAAAATGAACAAAGACAAAATGCAAAAGAAGAACAGTTTATAAAGATTTTCAGTTTGAAATTAAGCCAGAAATAGTGACTACACTGCTGAACACAGTTACTGCTATGCAGATTAGCACATGTGTTTGAAAAGCAGACAAAAACAAGAATGCTTTTACAAAGACTCTCTTCCATTATGCTTGTGTTAATCAGTATTTTTTAAAGCAATTTTAAATATGATTTATGATGATTTGTTCAAAAAATTTACATACTCTAATACACATAAATACAAATATATTATATAATATACATACATGTGTGTAAACACACACATATATGTAGTACATGTATCTCTGTCTTTGCAAAATTACCCACAGTAATCAAGAGTATAAATTATATAAATATATATATATATATATATATATATATATATATATATATATATATATATATATATATATATATATATATATATATTGTATTAAAGAGATTGCTACAAGGAAAAATGGGGGCAACTATTTATTATCTCTGACTTAAATGCCAAATATGTGTCGTGAGGTTTAATTAAGGATAGAAATTTTAAAACAAGGCATTAAAGTGTGTGCAGTCATATTGCTATTATTGATTTTACATCAATAGTGGCTGTTGATTCTGCCTTGAAAGTTAGAGGGATGGTTCATTAATCTTCTTCAAAGATCAAGAAATCCCATTATGCATGATGAAGATTTTGTGTAAAGGTCAAAACCTTAACATACACACAAACATCTATATATGTGTGTATGTGTGTATATGTCTGTGTGTGTGTATATATATATATATATATATTTATATATCTGGGTGTGTTGCATGTATACATGTCTATACATATGATTTATGTTTATATGTGTATGTATGAGTGTGTGTATGTATATGTATATATGTATATATATATATATATATATATATATATATATATATATATATATATAT
>NC_068984.1:60690889-60715282 GCF_001194135.2 Octopus bimaculoides
ATATGACAAACTTCTTTCAGTTTCCATCTACCAAATCCACTCACAAGTCTTTGATCATCCTGAGGCTATAGTAGAAAACACTTGCCCAAGGTGCCATGCAGTGGGACTGAACCCAAAACCATGTGGTTGGGAAGCATATATATATTTAATTGAAAAAATTGGAGTCAACAAGAAGGGCTATGGTTGGACATTTATTTTTTAATCACTAGAGTTGTGGACAAGCTTTATACTGTACTCTACAATGTTCTTAACAGAATATACCATAACTATATATATATATATATATATATGATGGCTTTCACTCTGTTTTTACCTGCTAAATTTGCTTACAAGGTATTGGTTGGCTTGGGGCTATTGTAGAAAACACAACTGTGCCTGCATTTCTTGTAATAAAATATTTAAACTATGTACAATATTTACATTTTAAACTCATAAAATAAATAAAAAATTTATTGGAATAAAAATATAAGTCAGACATTATGTTATCAGTGATGAGAAATATCACTGATGATGTGCCAAAGTCCAATATAATTTCATTAGATAAGTCCTCATGTTCTTTAATAATCTCCATAAAAATGTAATTGAATGCAAATATCCTAAAATAGGATGCAATAATAAACCATTATGTAAACTTAACTTTTGTTTGATAAAAATAATCTAGTGTTTCTGTTTTGTGTTTTTTGAAAAACAAGGGGGTGAGGTTGTTTTGTAAAATGCCATCTTATGGAAAGAGGTACTCAGCTATGAAAGGTTGAGAATAAACCACTGGTTTATAGCTAAGTGTCTCTTATACAGATAGCTAGTGAGGGATGTGTAGTTTTCTCTAATCATACTGTCACTTCAGATTATCAAGAGAGATAAATATGAAAAGAATGTCCAGAAAATGATTTAGGCACACTCCTGTTACATGAAAATTTATAACAGTGTAGTGTATACATACATGTATCTAGGCTATATATATATATATATATATATATATATATATATAAATAATACATATGGCTGTGTGTATGTGTGTTTGTGTTTGTCTCCCACCACTGCTTCACAAATAGTGTGGGTTTGTCTATACTCCTGTGTTTTGGCAAAAGTGCCTGATAGAATAAGTACCTGGCTTTAAAAACTGAGCACTAGGGTTGATTTGCTTGCCTAAACCCTTGAAAGCAATGGCCCAGTGTGACTGCATTCCAGTGACTGAAACAAGTAAAAAATAAAAGGCAATATATATGTTTATATATATATATATATATATATATATATATACACACACACACATACATATACCTACATACATACATATAAATAAAGTATTATAAAGAGAGGGGAAAAATAGATGTGTAGATGTTACTTTACTCCAAGTTGATCCCTATATCCTATAAAAATTCTATAAGTCGTTTCCAAGCAAAAGAAAATGAAATAAATCCTTTTGAAATCACAAATTAGGCTTTTCCTTAGGAATTCATTATTGTAATAAATGGGCTGTTGTAAAGGTCTTTATATTTTTGTTGGTAGAACCCATTCACTCCAATAATGAATTCCTTAAGAAAAGCCTAATTTGTGATTTCAAAAGGTTTTATTTCATTTTGTTTTGAATTAAATAGGCTTGGAAACAACTTCTAGAAATTTTATTGGATATATGTACCAACTTGGAATAAAGTAGCATCTATACTTCTATTTTTTGCCTTCCCATATTATACTTTATTCATTTTTGTACCAATATTGAATATATAGATTTTTATATATTCTTTGCTTTGAAATGAACTGGTGGACTTGGATGTTTAACATTCCTTTGAAGGATTTAGGTCCTTCTTATATATATATATTTATATATATATATATGTGTGTGTGTGTGCGTGTGTGTGTGTATCTTGTTATATGTCTTTCATATTTACACATATGCATACATATACCAGTACAATACACACACGTTGTACTGCACACACATGAACACATACATGCACACAAACATATGCATGTAAGCACACCCATCCCCACATTCTTTTACTTCTGAACCTATTAAGTGATTTTTTTTGTAAAAGGTTACCACAAACGAAGCATACTTGATCTAGTCAAACATATCCAGCCATCATTTGTAGCTTGGTAACATGTGCCATGCATTTGCTTACTGTTTTAAGTGCTCATGTAGTCCCAGATAGATGTAGACACCATCTCAACCCCCACCCTCACCCTTGATACAGTGTCACATCTAGGATGCAACAACTGGAGGGAGAAAGGAGAAAGAGCTGCACCAGGACTCAGCTGGTACTTTTTTGCAACTAAATAGACTGAGGCTGTGTAAAATGAAAGGCCTTGGTCAAGGACATGATATGCCACCCTGTCCAGGAATTGGTTTTGTGATCTAATGATCTTGAGACGAACACCTTAACCAGTAAGCTAGAATTTTCAATGAATTAACATTTCTTGCTTTGCTATGTCAAATTTACTAGCATCCACTTAACTATTTCAAATGAAATGGCAGAGATCATGAAATTTGTCGGTTGTTGTAATAGCAGATTATTTGCACGATGTGGAAAGTATCTTTGAAATCAGCTTACAAACATTTGATAATTCTTGAAGAATAAGAAATGAGACACCTGAAACATCTTAAACTCACTCCAATATAACTACTTGTACATTACAAAGCTTAAATCATCAGATTCTAAATCAGTGAGCGTCACAGTTAAGTGCATGTCACGCATACAGTCACACACACACATGCACACACATACACACACATAAGGACATACATATAAACACACACACACACACACACACACACACACACACACACTTGCAGAGTTAAACAAATACAAACACATGCATGTATATGTGTATATGTTTGTGTATATATGCAGGCATGGCTGAATGGCTAAGAAGTTAGCTTTGCAATCATGAAGTCTCAGGTTCAATCCCATTAAATGGCATCTATGTTTTACTTTTGCTTTAAGATTACCCCAGTAAAATTGGATAAATGGAAACTTGTAGCTTGTTAGATGGATTGTACCTGTGTTTCCATTCTGCCTATCACTCTTGATAACATTCTTCACTTGATTGTAATTCTCATCAGTATGAATCCATCTTACACTATACATACATACATGTATGCATGTATGGTCTCTTGTGGAAACAAGTTGCCTTCTGGACATGAATGTGGTTAGAGAAACACAAGAGAAAGAGGACATCTATAAATCATTGATAAGGAGTTTGCAAATCCAGTACCCAAAGTACACTTTCAGCTTCGTACCTGTTATTATTGGAGCAACAGGATATATACTAAGCCTCAACCAGAAATTTTACTCGAACCCTTGCAAATACTGAAACCACATGTTGAAACTTTTAAGTAATTGGCACATACTGTGATTTATAAAGATGAAGGGATGTAGTCAAATCTTCAGTTCCTAGCAATGTAACTTTAGAGGATGGGGAAAGGAAAGGCTAGAGATAGGCCAGATTGGGCTTACAATGTGTTTGTGAAGGTACTAGAGTTCACTTTGTTGCAAATATTCAGATCAGGTCTGTCTCTAGTAAATACTCACTATTCTCAGTGTGCTGCTTCTTGCTATAAATGTGTGTGTGTGTGTGTGTGTGTGTGTGTGCAAAGAAATGGGTTTGTAGCAAGGCACAAAGAAGCCAGCATCATTTTGAAACAACGAGATCTCACCTGCAAACAATATTTAAGGTAAAGGCAACAATATTTTCCCTCTCATTCTTCTCATGCTGGCACCAAGCAAGACTTCAAAGCCAGGAGCTCACAGCGGACTTTTGTCCTGCTGTGATACCACATGCATTGTCTCCAGAGGTTATTGAACCTCACATGTATGGGAAAGAAGGCTAACTATGCACTGCTGTGAAGATGGTTACTGGAAGCAAACCCCTTGTATGAACACCTGTGAATAAATGGTTATTGAATTTACTCCACCTGAGAACTTCATTCTTCGTGTTTCCAGCTCCTTGAATCAACAGAATAATTATAATGGAAGAAGAAGATACCCCAAAAGTATCATAAAAACCTTCCTTCCATTATAGGTCCAATTGGGTTATCTGCCTTTATGTCAAGGACAACTTGCTTCTGAAATTACAAAAATATGTAGCAGAAAAATTATTAGGGTTAGTATAAATAGACTAAAATTTTTTAGTGCGACACTCCAGCTTTGCCACAGTTCAGGGACTGAAATCATAAATAACACAAGAATAGAAGATTTAATAAAATATTATAAAGCAGAAGAAAAAAATTATCTCGGTACATTCTACTCTCATGTCTGCTTACACATTCACACAAATCCTCTTGTATAGACTATGAAGGGAAGTCCATTGGTGGACTTCACATCATCATTATCATTTAATGCTGGTATGGGCTGGATGGTTTGACAGGAATTGGCGAGTCGAGAGGACTGTGCCAAGCTTTGTTGTCAGCTTTGGCATGGTTTCTGTGACTGGATGCCTTTCTTCTCACAATGGTCATATTTTGAAGAAGTAAGGAAAATAGCATTAACTAATAAGAAATATGGGAGGTGAGGCAGACTAATTGCAAAGGTAGGGTAGTTCACTCATGACATAAATTCTGTGTAATAAAGAAAGAGAATAACAATTACTTATTTCACTGTTTTAAAATCTTTTATGATTATCATACATATTTAGAAGAAATTTTTTTTGATATCAAACTGTAGATCGGATGGTAACTGTACAATGCTCTCATGATGAACTTCAAACAGGGATCAGAAAAAAAACATGTTACACAAATGTGGCCAGAGGCTACTCTCTCTCCCTGAATTTGCTTCATGCTACTGATCACTTTGGATGCCTGATAAAGAAAAAGGAAGATCAAACCATCCACTTCTTAATGTGATGTCGCTTACTCCCTCACTTCCAATTCTGACATCTCCCTTCCAAACAAACATATACTCCTTCACACAAACATATACCACTTAACATTTAGAAAAAACTTGTGTCGATATCAAACATGGGTCAAATACTGGTGTCAATTCCTATAATGAATCCTAAATGTGAATGGAATTATAATAGAAGAGATTCTAAACAATGCTTTTAAAATAAACTTTTAATAACACTTCATAGAAACTTTTATCTAAATCAAATCAAAACCATTCTAAATAACACTTTAAATACACACACACATATGTATTACTACTGAAGATTTAGTCTCTGTTGTATGTCTCAGGTAATTCTTACATTTTATTCTACTTATGTGATTTGATGTTTTGTGATGTTATCAATTATAAAATATTTCTAGAATGACATATATGACTATATTTTCTAGGTTCTTTTTGTTTGGCCTTGGTTAAAAGACACCTATCCAAAGATGTTTTGTTTAATGGTTTTTATTTGTAACTAAAATAAAGTGTCATTTATTTTGTTACTGTATTTTCCCATTTGATTTTTCTGTGTGTAAAAGAATTCTTAAAACCCCAGTATTATCAGATATTCTTAGAATAATTCCCAACAATACATGACTGAATACATTTCCTGCAGACTTTGATTTCATACAATGGAAATACTGAAGTTGTGTAATATTTATTTTCCCAAATCTCATTCCACTAAGTATCTGAGATAAGCACTGTGAGCTAGCTAATAAAACATTCATCACTTATACAGTGCTCTCTTGGTTTTATTTATTAGTATATTTTTGTTACTGCTGTAGTAGTTGAGTCCTGATTGATCAGACTTATGACCAAAGACATTCCAGATGTGACCATCCTGTTTTTTATTTTCCTTTTTGATAAACACAGAATGCACAGAATCCAAGGATACATTGTCTAATGTTTTCTTTTTCAAGATGGTGGTGTGAGATTTGAGGGAAACATGACTGCTGTTTCTAGTTGATTAGATGACCATATAAAGACTCCTACCTCATCATGGTACATATATATTATTAGTCAATGAGGTGGCATCTACATGTTCACTTGACTTGCTAGAAATAACAGGCAATTCTCACTTCAAATTGCATCCTACTGTTTTGAAAACTGATTGGGTACAGATGCAATGCATACAGATTAAGATGGTCACATATGGAACCCATTTGATTAAACGTACTCAACCAGGCCTGACTTGGGGGTAAATTACAACAGCAACAGCCGCAACATGTATAATGAAACAACTTTATGATGCAGTGGTTCATTTTATAAAGAGCAACAAAGCCTGTCGAAAAATAAGATATTCACAATTTTAAGAAGGTATTATCATATGGCTGCATTTTAAAATATTTTTTCCATCCTGCCATTTGTCTTCTTTCAATGAAGGGGCCATATTCATGCATATTTATGTGACTAAGATGCTGCTTCTCTCAATATATCATTTCATCTGACATTGGTGATGTATCACCCTTAAGCACATCCTGAAAACTCCATTTCCTGCCATGAGAATGCTGGAGACAGGAAGTGGGGAAGTGAATATTGAACTTAGAATATAATAAACTGGAAAAGATACTGCAAATCATCTCATGCAACACTCTAACAACAATTTTGCTGATCCAACGCTCTGTATAAATACATTGTTTATCAGTCCCTCACCAACTCACACCAGAGAACGAAGGGCAAAGTTGATCTCAGTGAAATATAACCCTTTTTGTTATTATATTTCTATTCCAATTAACTGCTTCTGTTTCAATTAATTTTGTTGTAAAAATAACGAGGAATTTAGTAAAATAAATGTCATTAAGCTGGTGTTGGAAACATTAAATTAGCATGAAGTTTTGATGGAAGGTTTTAATTTAGCTCACTTTAAAAACAGATGGTCTCTGTCATAAAACTGGGAGTGGTCTCAAGCAGGTTGGTATCAAGAGGGTTAATCTCAGAGCATATAGAAATGGAGAAAACATTGCAAGGCTTTAACAGCTATGCCAACTCACCAATTTTGCATTACAAAACAGAAATAAATTCTGGATACATTCAGACATTGTACAGTTGTTGTTACTGCTTTTATTAATGTTGTTGTTGCTGATGTTGTTGTTGTTGTTGCTGCTGATGTTCTTGCTGTTGTTGTTGCTGTTTGCAACCCTTCCTTTTTGTTTCATTGGTTTTGCTAATGGAACTGTCAAAGAAGATATCGTTGTTCTGCACTTGTCAAAGAAGAAATCATTATGTCTGAAAGGCATTGCTATGTCGTTAAGAAGTTTTACTTCATAATCACATGGCTCTGGGTTTGATCCCACTGCATAACACATTGGTCAAGTGTTTTCTGCCTCAGAAGGCTCAGGGTCTGCAAGCTTTTTTTTTTTGAGTGAAGACGTTGAGGAGATGTAAACTGTACATAACTGGTACTTATCTTATTAACTCCCAGAGGGAGGGAAGACAAAGTCTTGAAAGTATTTGGACTATCATAGTATTAATGCTGATGATGATAATGATGATGGTGATGATTACACCACTGACGCCAACAACATAATCATCATCATCATCATCGTCATTGTCATTGCTGATGATATTGGTTTTTATTTTTTTTTGTCTATTCTAGCACTTATTTCAATTTGTTCAAAGTGCACTTTCCTTTTATTTATATAACCATGATGTTTCACCAATTTTCACATTGTTCTGTGTGATATTGACATTAGAGGTCAACTGCTTTTATCCGAGATCCTCTACATGGTAGCTAGACATGGTAGAAAGGAAAGCCAAATCTCTCTTAAATCACTCCCTACTGTCCTATGTATGTATGAACCAAGAAGGGAGTTCTCAACATGGGAGCTAGACATGTTCAAAATAGTAGCCAAATCTCCCTCTAATTCCATCTTTAAATAAGTAAAGGATAGTCAAAATAATTCAGTTCTAGATACATCAGAAAAATACGATATAGTCAAAGCAGGAAGACATCTAGTGATAAGCCTGATCAATAGGAACTGCCCAAGCTGAGGTTAAACAACATCATCAACAATAAACTAGAGGCATGGAAATCACAAATATCCACAAATACACAAACAACTGCACATATATACACTGTTGCGACAAAACTAATACACAAGAACATAACAATGAAAATAGTGACAAGAACAAACTATGCAAACACAACCAAACCCCACCCCAGAAAAATATATGCACATACAGAATCACATGCACACACACTCACACATGTACACACACACATCGAAATACAATATAAAGTAGCTCTACAAATAAATGAAAATATATAATTAAATATAAAATAAGAACTAAGCAAAACACAAAGACACAAATACACACATACACACATAAGCACACACACATAAAAATATTTAAACAAAGAAATATGAGTGGAAAAACAAACAGCTACAACACCAAGAAGAATATAAAGATGATTAAGTAAAACAAAAAAAAACATAGAGAAAATATAGGCATAATTCTGCCAACTCACCAATTTTATTGCTCATTATAATAATAATAATAATAATCTTTTCTATTATAGGCACAAGGCCTGAAATTTGCAGGGAGGGAGCTTTTCAATTATATCGATCCCAGTGTTTCACTGGTATTTAATTTATTGACTCCAAAAGGATGAAAGGTGAAGTTGACCTCAGTGGAATTTGAACTCAGGATGTAAGGATGGACGAAATACTACCAAGCATTTTGCCTGGCATGCTAATGATTCTGCCAGCCTGCTGCTTTTAATACTACTAATAATAATAGCGCTCTCTATTATAGGCACAACACCTGAAACCCTGAGGGCGAGTCCTAGTCAATTACGTTGGCCCCAGTGCTCAACTGGTACTTATTTTATTGACATCAAAAGAATGAAAGGCAAAATTGACTTCAGTAGAATTTGAACTCAGAAAGTAAAGCCAGATGAAATGCTGTGAAACCTAGCAAATTTGAATGGAGGGTCTTAGTCAATACTATCAACTCTATTACTTGACTGCGAATTTATTTCATCGAACCTGAAAGCATGAAAAGCAAAGCCGACTTCAGCAGTATTTAAACTCAGAAAATAAAGAACCACAATGCATTTCTCTGATACTATAATGATTCTGCTAATTCACTGTCTTTCTAATAATGGTTTCTAATTTAGGCACTAGGCCAGCAGATTTTAGGGGTGTGATTAATCGTTAGTCAATTTCATCAACTCCAGTACTTCATTGGTATTTTATTTTATCAACCATGGAAGGATGAAAAGCATAGCTGACCTTGGTGGAGTTTGAACTCAGAATGTAAAGAACTGCAAGAAATATTGCAAAACATTTTAAACAATGTTTTAATGCTCCTTCCTACTCACTGCCTCATATACTAATTGTTTCTAAAATAGGGTTGAGGCCAGCAATTTCAAGTGGAAGGGGTTATATGTTACTTTTGACTCCTGTTCTTGACTGCTTATATTTCTTATTGACTCTATGGGGATGAAGGCAAAAGTTAACTTTAGTGGGATTTGAACTTAAAACATAGAGTCAGAACTAAATACTGTCAAACAGTGGTCACTAGCCATTTTTGTACCTAGTGCTAGTTTCATGCAAGATAATTTTTCCATGGACTGGGGAACACATGCACAAAAAAACAACAACAAAATACATAATATATAATTTAATTATTGCATATATGATAATGTGGAGGCACATGGCCTAGTGGTTAAAGCAGTGGACACACACTCGAGGGATCGAAGGTCAAGTGAAACACCTAAGCTCCACACAGCTCCAGCAGAAGATAATGGTGAACTTCTGCTGACTCTTTTGCCACAACTTTCTCTCACTCTTTCCTCCTGCATCTAGCATCTCACCTGTGATGGACTGGTGTCCTCTCCAGGTAGGGAACCTATACACCAATGAAACTGGGAAACCGGCCCTTATGAGCCAAGCATGGCTCAAGAAGAAATAAACAACAACATATATAATAATACATAATGCAAAAATACCCTGAAGACTGTGATAGTCAATAAAATAGAAATAAATTTTAATGTCACTAATGTATTTTTGTTAACAAGGTCACTTACTGATCATGACACCAATGCCTGTCCTGGCACTGATTTTCCATATATCCCTGGTGAGGAGATTAGTCGCTGCTATCTCTAATGGTTGAATATCTATCATAACAAGACCACAGAAGGTTGAAATCACATGATCTGGTGGTCTTGGCACTGAAGATGGCACAGATTTATTTCCCCACTAGCAATATAAACAAAAGGGCATTTTGCACCAAAAGCCAATATGAGAGTTTCTCTCATGGTATCTATTACAGTATAGTTTGTTCTAACAGAACATCCACATTTAAGTGGGGATAAACATTACTGCTTAGTATGAATACTGTCTCTGTCACTAATGATTTTATACAACTATTTCTTTATTATAATATGATTTTGTGAGGCACAAGTTCCCAAACTTTTCCATTCCATTTGTTCCCTGTCAACTTTCTGAGAATTTACTCCCTACACTCAATTTTATTCAGGAATTTGAATTCAAATAACTAACAAAGAGGAAATTTAAAATACTGTTTTTGAACATTATTAGTTTAAGTTCTATTAACAATAAAAATAGCACATAACAATGTTATTTCAGCAGGTGCCAGAACCAAACACAATCTTCTGAATTAGACACCTCCATTAGCAACATAATAATTAAGAAACCTACATTACTGGTCATTAAATGTAAAATATAATATGGGAAAAAAAAGTTAGTATTGGTTCATAAAAATAGGCTTGCTTAAAATTTTGTTTTTGCCTTCAGATTTTAAAAAAAGTCTAATTGAAAAAAAAAAAAAAAATTTAAATACTTGAATCAGTAAATTTATATTCTAAGTCGGTAAAATTTAGCCCTTGGGGGTAAATTTAATCCAGTTTGAGAATCCCTACTGCTGGAAATATGGGGAAATATTTCTACCTCATTGTTTTATCTAGAATTTTCTTTAATGTCAATTCACTTTCATTGGCTTGTCCATATAATAAGAATACAGATCAGCTAACAAAAAATGAATTTGTATTTCTTTATCATTAATTTATTTTTATTTTTTTTTGTCAAATTTATTTTTTCTTATTTCTCTTTATTTTGTTTTGCTTTCTAGTAACTTGGTTTGTGTTTAAAACTTGAGTGAGATTTAGAATGTTTGTTGTTAGATTTTATTCATAGATTATCAAATGTTTCGGTTTGAGAAATGAAATTTCAATTAATTGAGATAGTGGTCATTCTGTCACAAAGTCGAACTTAAGATGTAGAGTGGTGAAAATTGATAAAGCTAATTGGATCAGTAACAACAACAACAATACTAACAACAGACTTTGAACAACACACACAGATACACACACACACACACTCTCTCTCTCTCTCTCTCACATACACATACACACAAAGTCTCTCGTACATATTCTCTCTCTTTTTGACACACACAAAAGCAAACACATATACACAGACACATCTGAAGTAATAGCAACATAAACAAATAAAACATTTTTCCCCCTTGAGTAATTTAATTTACATAAAAACCAAATAAATGATTATCAGTTTTAATGAGATGATTTTATAATATGTAATTTGTCTGCTTCATCTTTTTCCTCCCTTTCCTCCCCACCCCCAAGCAGGACAGACATAATATCAGTGGAATTTCGACCATGACCAATCTGACTACATTATTTAATTTGTGTTTGCCTTCTTTTCTTATGATGGTAGGTTGTGATTTAGCAGATATTTGACTGCTGTTTTTAGCAAGTAGAGCTACCACATACAGGCTGCCTTATTGTCTTGTCCTTAATATCAGGATTAGTGTAGAGCCAAAGCTCTTTAATCAGCATGTTGAGATTTTTTTCTTTTTTTTTAATGGTTTTTGTCTGTAAGAAAGGATTCTGCCCATAGATTTTGCTGCCCTCTAACACAAATAACAGCATCCAAAATGTTGGTATAACATCGCTCACAGACATGCTCCTGCCTCTGGCCCACAAGCCTGCTGTTTCTCCTCTCCTGCTTTCTCTACCATTTCTGTAATGGCCCTTGCCCCTTAGAGTTAGGTGGACTCATAGCAACTCCACTCTTACACTCATTTCTCACTTGTCTCTCCACCTTTCATCACTCTTTGTTTTGTTAAATCCTGTCCCAAGCTTGCACACTCCCTATGCCCAGTCCTTCCTTCTTAGAATGTTACACCACTGGAATTTCTTCCCTGTTCATGTCTTTTTCACAGGTGTTGCCTTACACAAATTCAAGAGGAACATTAACCCTTTAACAGTTAAATCGGTCATATCTAGCCCAAATATTCTACCTGATTTATGTTCAAACTGATCAGATCCAGCCTCTCACACCTATCTTACAATGTCAATCTAAATATAAACAATTAGATCTTTTTTTTAAGTAGTTAGAATGTCTGTTGATGCAGTTGTTTGGGTCCACATCATCTCATGTTGACTAGATAAATGGTTGAAGACATTCTAGCCATTACTATCCACTTTGTTACCATATCTATTTCCTTGTTTCAGTCATTGGACTGTGGCCATGCTTGGGTACTGACTTGAAGTTGAACAAACCCACTCCAGAAATAATTTTTTCATAAAGTCTGGTACTTAAACTAGCCGTCTCTTTTACTACAGGGATGTGAACAAACCAGCACTGGTTACCAAGCAGTGGTGGAGCAAACATACACATGCGCACACACATATGCATACATGTACACAACACTCACACACACATACACACATATGACAGGGCTTCCAAACAGCTTCTGTCTACCAGATACACTCATAAGGCTTTGGTTGGCCCAGAGCTATACTACAAGCTGCTGTATAGTGGTACTGAACCCAAAACCATATGGTTGTTGCCAAACAAGCTTCTTAGCAACACAGAACTACTTAATATTATGTAATAGTGGGACCCATAGAAATTCCTAAGAAATTCCTCATTTCACTAATTTTTAAAATTCTATTTGATGCGTAAATTTCCAGATCTACATAAGTGTGTCTCATTATGTCAAACATTTTTATGATGATGAACATGATATTGGAATGATGTTGCTGGATAATCAGTTCCAAGATGGTAAAATCGTTAGTAGACTGTGAATAAACTACTGATAATAATACATTGATATAAAAGAGAATAGAATAAAGCAATCAAATTGTAGGCAGAAAACTTTTAGCTATGGGCTAATACAGCCACCTTTACTCTTTTGCATTTAAATGGATCATATAAGGCCTAGATATTCTACTGTTTTATGGTCAAACCAGCTAGATCTGGCTTCCCATGCCAACCCTATAATCTCATTCCAAAAATTAAACTTAAACAATCACATCTTTTATCACAAGAGCATGATGTTGTCCTTGGGCCCATCAGATCCTGTCGAACCATTCAACCCATGCTGGCATGGAACATGCTTGTAAATGATGATGATAACGATGATATACATACCATTATGCATGAAGACACACACATGCGCACACTTATACAGAAATGCACACACTTATACAGAAATGCACACACACTCATACTTGCTTATATACTCACAACACAAACACATGCTCATGCACACACACACACACACACACACACACACACACAGTGTGTAGTGAGAATTAAATCTCCCACACAAAAAAGAACTCGTGCTAATTTTTAAACTAAGCATGCTTGTATCGTGGCTGTGAAGTAATTTTCCAGAGTTGATCAAAGCCATGTGAGTGAATTTGGGTTGATAGAAACAGTGGCAAATCCCAGAAGTTGGACCTATATCTATGATTCAAAGGGCCAGCTGTGTCACGTGTTGTCACAAAGGTTCTTCCTGAGAATTATGTTAAGGGTACATGTGAGTGTGTGTGTGTGTGTGTGTGTGTGTGTGTGTGTGGAATATTTAGCCTCTTCAATGCAAATTCAACGAGTAGGTCATTGAACTGTTGTTACACTCATTACCAAAACCAACAGAAATCAATTTGTGTGCATACGTACTAAACACAAATACATCCACACACACACACACACACACACACACACACACACACATGCACATATACATATATATATGTACGTTTATGCATGCACATGTATATGTGGGTGAGTTTATATGTAGTTATATGTATTTAGAAACATGTGTATGTGTGTATATGTCATGTGTGCCTACCTGTGTATGTATATGTGTGTGTGTGTGTGAATGCTTATATATTCATTCTTGTTAATACACTGAAACTATAAATGAAGCTCAGAAAATTGAATTCAGACTAACTTTGTTGTCCTTGTTCTTGTTTTTGCTGTTGCTGTTGTTATTGTTCTCCTCTTCCTCCATTTCTTCCCCCACTTCTTCTTCTTCTTCTTCTTCTTCTTCTTCTTCTTCTTCTTCTTCTTCGTCTTCTTCTTCTTCTTCTTCTTCTTCTTCTTCTTCTTCTTCCCTGTGTATCCCACTCTCTGGCCTGTTATAAATTCATGAGCTCTGAATGTGTAATTTAAATCTTAAACTAACCCCCAAACTCCTTACCCAAACCCTAACTCTAACCCTATCCCTACCCATAGCCCCCTCGAACTTCAGCTTAATTCTAATCAATATTTATTTCCCATAAACTTTCTTCCATTTCATTTCATTGACGTATTTTCTCTTTGCCTCATTCTTTGATTTACATAATATAGTTTATTTTCTACGAGTGCTGGGTTGTTGTTTTTCATTTTCTTTCATTTACCTATTATTTTTTATTTTGGTTTCCTTTTTCTTCTGTACTTTGCTTTGTCTCACAATATGCTTCCTTTCCTCTACATCTTTTCTTTTATAGTTGAATTAACTTCTGACTTAATTATCCTCTGTCTTACAGCTCTTCATACTTATTCAGTCTCCAAAATATATAATAAAATAAAAGAAGAAAAATAGAAAATGGATTCATTTTATTGTTCTATTTTGTTGGTTTAATTCTCACTTTTTTTTTTCTCACTAGTTGTGTATGGGGTGAAGGATAAGAATAGGTGCAAAAATGTTAATATACTAATCAAAATTCAAAAGTATTTGATTGGTTGAACACCAGAATCGGTCTATCAATTAAAGTGCAATGTAAATGCTAATGTATCTTTTGGAACATGAAAGAAGCTCCTTAAGGGGTGAATTCTTAGCTTTCCATTTGTAGTGGTTTGGCTAAAAGTCTGTTACAAGTATCCTTGCTAGATTCCCTCTAATCCAATGCCTGTTCTAGATGCATAGGTAATCTATGGCAATGTGTTGAGTCTCATGCCAATAAAAGCAATTGTCAGACTAAAGGATAATGACTGAAGAATTTTATTTAGATAAAATTTAATTTATCTAAATAGCATTTGGCTTATGAGGGTGGTGTGTTGTAAGTATTTGGGTTCACTGAATGACATATTTAGAAAGATTACAAGCAAAGCAAATAGATGTTATTCAAATAACACTTCTTCAAAATTTGTTGTTTATGTTTTTTTTTACAAGATTCCTGTTGTGGAATTGTGTGTTGAAATAGATATTGTTATATTTGGAGTCAGCCATTTTTTTTTTTTTGTCAAATAACCACATGCATTATATACTCGTTCTTCACTTTAGCTTTATTATTATTCTTATTTTAGTGTCCTTTGTCTGAAATCTTTTGTCATACATCCTGTGACCCCCTTCAGTGACTCTTCATCCACATGTCCCCCCCGCTGTTCTATTTAGTCCAAACTTGTTCAAAAGTATTTGATATAGAAAAGTAATTTGTTGCACAAGACCTTAAACTAAATAATTGGTTATATATAATTCTATATTTTTGAGATGAGGTATTATATTATGTACAATGTGTCCACATTTTGTTTGTTGCTTTTGCTATGTCTCAGCTGTTGTACTCTCCAGATATGTGGTTCACCTTAGTGCCTTGCCTGAGATTGAACTTGGAACCTCTAGGTGGCTGCACTGCGTTAACCAACACCTTTATCCACTATACTATGCCTGTAGGTATTGATATCTTATGTCAGCTCCATACTGATTGGATAATACAATTATCTTTTCTTTTACCTATTTCTGTCATTAGACTGCCGCCATGCTGGGGCATCACCTTGAAGAATTTTACTTGAATTTATCAACTCCTAGAATTTATTATTTTTTGTAAAGCTTGGTAGTTATTCTATCGATCTCTTTGCTGAACCACTAAGCTATAAGGACATAAACACACCAACACTGGTTGTCAATCAGTGGTAGAGACAAACACACACACACACACACACACACACACACACACACACACACACACACACACACACACACACACACACACACACACACACACACGTGCATACATGTGTATATGATGGACTTCTTTCAGTTTTTGTCTACCATATCCATTCACAAGGCTTTGGTTGGCCTGAAGCTATAGTAGAAGACACTTGCCCAAGGTGCCACATAGTGGGACTGAACCTGGAACCATGTAGTTGGGAAGCAAACTTCTTACCACACAGCCATGCCTGTGCCTATATTCTATATTTCTGAGATGAGGAATTTATATTATGTACAAG
The DNA here is from genome assembly GCF_001194135.2 of Octopus bimaculoides. NCBI lineage: Eukaryota > Metazoa > Mollusca > Cephalopoda > Octopoda > Octopodidae > Octopus > Octopus bimaculoides. Next base: position 60,707,241 of record NC_068984.1, read on the forward strand.
TAAAATGTTTACATGAGTCAGAACTAGTGTTCTAATCATGAGGACACCAATTCCAACTGATGTGAACATTGTACATAAATAATTGGTCATTCCTATAAAACACACCTATAATCAAATGCACTCCAACCATGACTACTTCTTCTTTTGCATTTTTATTCTTTCATACACAAAGGATTGCCTTATTCAATGTATTTTTTATTTTATACTAGCTTAAAATAAGCTCTTGCAGAGGACTACTTGAGTCTGCAACCCAAAACTAAAGGTAGCAATAAAAATAAAGCATTTATTGGTTCCCTACCAATATGATATTACCCCACCAATATTGTATTACTTTAAATTCTGTTTAAATAAAAAACTTGTAAGTTCACAAATTTTTCGAGTTCTTTTAAAATTTGAACTTTCAACTGTTAGCACATAACAAATCCTCATCCAGACCAGATTCCAATGCTGGATGTTCAAGAACCAAATGAAAGGCAGATTTTCAATCCCATGATCATCCTGATTCCCAAAAGCTATATAATATGTCTATGTAGAGCAAATGTAGAATGAGATACAGGGATTCCAAACAGACAAACAGAATTTCGTGTCTATTAATATAGAAGATGGTAACAGTAGTAGTGGTGGGATTGTAATTTGCCAAAGATTTGGCTACTGTGTTTAGCGTTTAGCCGGTCAGGTAATCACTTACAGACTACCTGACTGTTCCATGGCATCTCCAGGTAATTTTAGGTGTCATCTTGATTAAAAAGCTCACTGAAGTAAACAGATTCTATATTGAAATCTACCAGTTATATAATAAACTTAGTTAATGAAGGTCTGTTGAGTGGTTCTGTCTAAAGATAGTCTCGCACTGAAATGATTGGGAACTATTCTTGTTTCGCCTGATTGGTATGTTTTGAAATGACTAAAAGGAATTAATTAATGAAGAATCATGACATGAATTTATTGAGTTTGAGTGTGTATGTATGTATATGTATGTGTGTGTGTGTGTGTGTGTGTGTGTATGTGTGTATTTGTATAAATGTATGAGTATATGTATCTATTTACATATATGTTTAAATGTATGTGTATATGTATATGTTTATATATACACTCACTCACACACACACACACACACACACACACACACACACACATATATATATATATATATACACACACATATATGTTTTAAACATTTGTATAAATGTATGTGTGTGTGTATGTTTACACACACATGTATGTATTCCTATATGTTTATATATATATATGCGTGTGTATGTATATATATATATTCACATACACACACACATGTGTATATATATATATATATGTATGTATGTGTATGTATGTGTGTCCTATGAGTAAATGGACACACTAATTAACTGACATGCTAGCAGATAAAAATGTATATGGAAAAGTATTTTCCTCTTTGCACACATCTTTTAACTCTTTCACTGCTTTCATTATAAGACTGTGGCCATACTGGGGCACTACCTATAAATGTTTTAATCAATTATATCGACCCTCTCCCCAGTACTTTGTCCAGTATATATATTTTCATTTTTCTCCTGTGGCTGAACAAGAAAATCAATCTGGACATCATCATCATCATCATCATCCTCCTCCTCCTCCTCCTCATCATCATCATCGTCTTCATCATCATCATCATTTAATGTCCATCTTCCTTGCTGTCATAGGTTGGACAGTTTGATAGGAACTGGCAAGCCAGTGAGCTGTACCATTGTCTGTTTTGATAAGGCTTTTACAGCTGGATGCCCTCCTTTACACAAACCAGTTTGCAGGATGTACTGAGTGCTTTTTATGTAGCACCAGCAGCAGTGCTCTTTTATGTGGCAGTAGCACCAGTAATTTGCAAGATCCCTTGACTGCAAGAGGGAGTGGTCCTGAGACAGGTGGCTTTGAGTCAGCGAAGAGTTTAAAATGTAATAGAAGGTTTAACTTTTGGTTATGCAACATATCCTTAAAGGGACATATTACAGATTCGGGAACCAGAAAATGTGGTTGTCTACATTTCATTCATTTTGCTCATTTTCATCTGTTTTTTCCATGTTAGCATGGATTAGATGAACATGTTACATCATCACAACCACATGTTTCCAGGTTTGATCTCACTATATAGTACCCTGGCTGACTAAGTGTCTTGAAACCTCAAGGGAGGGAAATTTGGTATTGTAAATGGTACAGAATCTCATATATGTATGTGTATGTGTGTGTACGTACACACACACACACACATACACGTTCTGTTATTCTTTCACCCTGTTACACATTTCAGTCATTTGATTGCAGCCATGCTGGAGCACTGCCTTAAAGGGTTTTCGTCGAAGAAGTCAGCCCCAGTACTTATTCTTTGTAAGCCTAGTACTTATTCTATTGGTCTCTTTTGTTGAACCACTAAGTTAAACACACCAGCATTGGTTGTCAAGTGATGGTGGTGGGAAAAACAGAGACAAACACACACACACAAGTATATACATACATATATATACACACATATATACACACAAGTATATACATACATATATATATATATATATATATATATATATATATATATATATAGATAGATAGATATATATATATATATATATGATGGGCTTCTTTCAGTTTCTGTCTGCCAAATCTATTTTCAAGGCTTTGGTTGGCCCGAGGCTATAGTAGACGACACTTGCCCAAGGTGCCATGCAGTGGGACCAAACCCATAACCATGTGATTGGGAAGCATATAATAAATGCACAACAAACAGAAAACAGACACAGAAGGTTATCATCTCTTCATCAGTTATCGGGCAGAGGGCCAAATGTTATTTTGCACCGTATGATAATATTGATCCACTTCTGGTGACGCCAGCAACAAGAAGCTGCCTGGAAATGAGACTAAAATATAACAGAATGAGAATGAACAAAAAGGAAATGAATAAACATGCAATACAGAAATGGACATATGTACATGAATAAATGTGATTCAAGATGAGACCAGTAGTGGATGGACAAAGGACAAAGATGAAATAGATAAACAAAATATAGCCTATATATATATATATATATATATATATATATATATATATATATATATATATATATATATATATATATATATATATATATATATATATATGTATGTATATTATTTTTGTGTTTGCAAGATTCTTGATGTGAACTCATGTATTGAAACAAATTTTGTTGTATCTTGGGGGAGTCATTATGCCAATAGTTTGTGCATGTGTTTCTTAATATTGGCATAATGACTCTCCCAAAATACAACACTATATATATATCATCATCATCATCATCATCGTTTAACGTCCGCTTTCCATGCTAGCATGGGTTGGACGATTTGACTGAGGACTGGTGAAACCGGATGGCAACACCAGGCTCCAATCTAATTTGGCAGAGTTTCTACAGTTGGATGCCCTTCCTAACGCCAACCATACACACACACACACACACATATACATGGTGAACCAAAAGTCATGCACCAAGTTTAAAACTCATTTAATATATATTGCATAAATACATTTTTTCTTAAACTGAATAAAAAAAAAATAAAATGATGAATGCACATGCTCTTGATGAACAAAATAAATAACGATAATAATTATGTAATATAAGTAAAATGTCAAATGTTTTGTTGCATGACCTTTGGGCTACCCTGTATACACACACACACACACACACACACACACACACACACACACACACACACGTAACATGACTACATACACGTGGGTGTGTGTCTAATTACATCCTTCTCTTCACTAGATTTTTAAAACTCAGCCATTCAGTAAATAGAGATAAAATTGATAAAATAATTACAAGGTTGAAATAATTACTGGGGGTCGATATGATCAACTAAAACCCCTTGAAGTCAGTGCCCCAGTATGGTCACAGCCAACTGACTGAAACCAGTAAAAAAACCGAAAGCATAAATAAAACATACACATTCTACAATTCTTATTGATGTGCCAATTGTATTATACTATCCATCTTCTCTTTCAAATACTTTCCAAGCAGCAGTAACCATACCTTAGATTTACGCTTCACTGATTATAATATCGCCTTCGCACAAAGTACTTTGCAGTATCTTATGATCTTGTTATAATTTTCCAGTTATTTTTTGTTTTGTTTTGTTTTTTTTTTAACCATTTCTTCTTCGCTAGTTTTTTTTTTCCTTTTTCCCCTTTTCTCTCCCATTTTTGATCTTGAAAGAATAAATATTTTTCTCTTTTAACTTTTATCTTATCTTAAAACAGCAAAACAGCAATAGATTTGGACATGGGTGATTTTAATTGGTATTGCTCTTGGCAAAAGTTCAAATAATATCTGCAGTTCTACACTATATACTTGGACAAGTTACACACAAACTATTATGCAGAATAACTACAAGGAGAATGTACACAGCAGTCTTCTCCTATAAATAAAGTGTGGCCAAGATGAACATAAATGAATGGAATGCTGTACCACTTTGTTTCATCATGTTTAGTCTTATCCCTTAACCCTTTAACATTCAGATTACTCTCTCAAATGTAATACATACTCATTCACATTGATTTGAATTAATCATACATTATCTTGTATCATTGGGATTTCAATAGTGTGATTGCTTATTCTTTTAATGACAATGTTAGGTAGATGTGGGTGTGTAACTAATTACATCCTTCTCTTCAGTAAATCTGTGAGAGACCAGATCTAGCTAGTTTGAATATTAAACAGGAAGAAAATTTTGAGCCAGATATGGTCAGTTTCAATGCTAAAGATTTAAATATTGATTTTAATTAACCCATTACCTCCCATAATTCTATTAACTGGAATTTTTTTTATGAAACTTTGATTTCTAGCATAAAACAGCCTTAGAAACATGCTGGAATGATCAAAATAACATTTCAAAATAACATTTAAAATAGAAATAAGCGAGATATTGGGTGAAAATTAGCAAACCTCATTTGAATATCAGAGAAATATACCTAGTAGATATAGCAAAAAGGTTAGATATGCGTAAATATTGACAGATAATTACGAAATTTGTAATTTTTAAGTGATCTCATATGAGATCACTGGTAGGTAATGGGTTAATCATGCATTACTTTGGAGCTTTGAGATTTCAATAGTGTGATTACTTATGTTTTCAATGACATTGTTAGTTAGATGTGAGAGGCCAGATCTGGCTAGTTTGAGCATAAAACAAGGAGAAAATTTTGGGCCAGATTTTCGAGCGAGATCGTTGCCAGTGCCCCTGGACTGGCTCTTGTGTGGGTGGCATATAAAATACACCATTTTGAGCGTGGCCGTTGCCAGTACCGCCTGACTGGCCTTCGTAGGATTTTCGAGCGAGATCGTTGCCAGTGCCCCTGGACTGGCTCTTGTGCGGGTGGCACATAAAATACACCATTTTGAGCGTGGCCGTTGCCAGTACCGCCTGACTGGCCTTCATGTGGGTGACACGTAAAAGCACCCACTACACTCTCTGAGTGGTTGGCGTTAGGAAGGGCATCCAGCCGTAGAAACTCTGCCAAATCAGATTGGAGCCTGGTGTTGCCATCCAGTTTCACCAGTCCTCAGTCAAATCGTCCAACCCATGCTAGCATGGAAAACGGACGTTAAACGATGATGATGATGATGATGATGATGATGATATGGTCAGTTTCAATGCTAAAGGGTTAAATATCTTAAATCAGCTGCCACTTTTCTTTGCATTCAGTAAAGGTTAGCATAAGAACTAGTAATATATATACTCTCTGGTATTATACTCCTCTGGAACAATTAGTATGCTGTCCTTAGTCTAAAAACAAAAAGTAAGAAATATTTCTTTGGGCAGAGGCATGGCCATCTGCTAAACTCTGCCTTGTCTATTGTCATCATCATCATCATCATTGTAGTCATTGTTGTTGTTATTGTTTTAGCATCCATTTTTCCATGCTTGCATGGGTCAGACAGAATTCATTGAAGCAAATTTTCTATGGCCAGATACCCTTCTTGTTTCTAACCCTCACTTGTTTCTGAGCATGGTAAAATTTCCCCCTGGACTGGATATGTTTCTATGGAAGAGGGAAGGAATGACACTGCGTGTATGATGGTTACACTTGTTTACAACTATCACGTGATGTCAAGATGTGAAGGCACACACACACACACACACACACATGCAAATAAATATATAAATATATAGACACACACACATACATATACATATGACAAGCTCCTTTCAGTTTCCTTTTACTGGATCCACCCACAAGGTTTTGGTCAGCCAAGGGCTATAGTAGAAACCACTTGCCTGTATCTAATGGATTCTTATCAACAAGTTTGATTGATAAATTATTGGTTATGTTCTAACAGTATTTTCTTGTCTATGAAAATAATCTACCTTCAAGATATCTTACATTTGTTTATACATAGAGTGTTAGTAAGGTTCAGATATATTCTGTTGTTTAGAATAACATTCTGTATTGCAGTAGAGTTGTATAACACTGAAACAAAACATTGCCTGTGCACCTGTAACGTACAAGAATTTTCTACCTCCTTGTGTTTTTTTAAAAATTTTAAATACTCAAATACTCCAAAAGAGAATCTTTGTCTCCAAGTTGCTTGGATAACATCAGTTGATAAAAGTTTATAACTCACTATTTACGAATCTAGTCTTTCTCATTTGCAATATGAGCCCTACTTAATTTTGTTCAGATTGCTTTCAATTTTGGTGTATCTATGCAACTCTGAATTTTGATTACAATCAACAAATTACTTTACCTTGCAAATGAAAGAATCTGATGTTATTTGGAATTAAAGTTGGGAAATTTGGGTAATTTTAGCCAATCAACAGACAGTGTGGCATTAGCAGCTTGTTACCATGACAACTGCACTCTGTGTTTTAGTTCACAGCTGTTGTCTATGTTGATTTCACCCGCGTGTTTTGCTTTAATTTTTCTGTATGTTAGTATATTACATATTTTTCTGTACTTCTGTGTCCTAGTATTTTTCTGTGCTTTTTCTGTGTGTTAGTATTTTTACATATTTTACCTTTCATATATTTTTGGGACTCATTGACTCAGATAGCTGGATTATGATTTCACTAGGTTAATTCTATTCATAAAAATTTAAATTAGGAGTATTTCTTAAACCGTTAGCTTCACATTTCAACAGCTTAACTGAAATTTAGCCCACGTAACAGGAACTGAGAGGGATATCATGGAACAGAGAAACTGTGGGTGATACAGATAATTTGACATTATTTTTGAATTCTGCATGCAAACACATATAAGATACAGGTATTCTTTTCTTTGGGACAAATTCTTTGTTCACCAGTGTTATTCTTATCGTAGTTTATAAATCCAAGCATGACGTTTTGGAGACAGACGTCCCCTTTTCACACACACATGCACTTATATATTAATGATGTACATAAATACATGGTATACATAATACTGAAGTATGCATAAACTAAGCACATGCATACAAATATATTAATATAACAAATTTTAAAAAATGATAAAACCATACAATCAATGAAGAGACAAAAGAAACAGTAAGATGATACATGCTGATTTTATTAGTTATTTCTGTTTATATAGAAACCTACAATGAACAGGTCAGATGCTAAACTATAAATTTCACAGGGTACAACTTTAAAGTTGACACCACTCTGCTAAACACAGAAAAATTCTGTCTCACTATTGGCTAAAAATACCCAGTTTTTTCGATTTTTAAACCTCTGTAACTCTTTTCTCCATTTTTATCCTCCACAACATCATACCTTCAAAGCAATGAGACTGAAAGGCTATATTATAAGAGTTGATTTTCAGATTTTTTATTTCCTTTTAAAAAATGCATATTTTGCGAATGTAAAAAACTACACCCTATATACTATGTGTGTGTGTGTGTGGATTTGTGTACAGATATGTGTGTGAGAGTTGACTGTCTTTGTATTTAGTATGAAGAATATTCACCTGAGTTATTTTTCTATACCCATATTGTTAATATAATTATTAGTGTAACTATTTTCTGTTATATATACATACATACATACATACATATATATATATATATATA
>NC_068984.1:60716604-60722372 GCF_001194135.2 Octopus bimaculoides
CACACACACACACACACACACACACACACACACACACACACACACACACACACACACACACACACACACACATATATGTGTGTGTGTGTCTGTGAGTCTGTGGGAAAAAAAAGAAGGGCTATGAAATATGGAGTGGATGAGATCAACGGAATGCAGACATTGGTGCTTATGTTCAAGTAATCACTTAATGAAATTTAGAATGCTAGCCATGATTGGATAATGGTACTAGCACCAGTTGTAGTTGTATTGTTGTTGTTGTTGTTATTGGTGGTGGTGGTGCTGGTGACAGTGGGTAAAGAAGGATTACAGTTTAGGAATGTAATTAATAATATGCAAATAAAAACTGTTAGAAGTGACAAAACGATCAGTTTGGAGATTACATTTGTGTACTTAACAGCAATCTGTTAATTGGAGAAATAGCACTTGGATAGGTTTATTGTTTCAAAAACCTGAAATAGGGTGCTGTAAGAGAGATGACCACGCTGTGAGAGAGGAAGAGAGAGAGAAAGAGAGAGATGGCTATGGTAATGAGAGAGGGAAAGAGAGAGACAGGAAGAGAAAGGGAGAGGGAGGCAGAGAGAGAGTAGTAAAGCAGAGAAGCAGTTAGGTGATCCTTTTGATGATGATGATGATGATGATGATGATGATGATGGTAGTAATAACATCACAAGTGATTCTGGTGACCATAACTGTAGTTTTTGTTGATGATGATGACGACGATGTTGATGATGATGATGATGATGATGACCATCATCATCATCATCATCATCATCATCATCGCCGTTGTCATCATTATGGTGGTGGTGGTGGCAGTGGTTACAGCAACAGTGATAGTTGTGGTTATTGTTAATAGTGGTGACGATGATGATGATGATGATGATGATGGTGATTGTCATGATAACTAGGTTAGAGAAGATGATAATTATGGAGGTGATGACAATAATGATGCTGATGATTAACAACATTGATGAGTTGGATGAAGAGGTGGGGATGAAGGATTGTGTAATGGTAATGACATTAGCAGTTAATGTTAAACACACAGATGATGTGGATAATGATGATGATGATAATTAAGAAGAGAGTGATGATGATGATGATGATGATGGTGGTGGTGGTGGTAGTGGTGGCGATGTTCAATGGTGATGCAGGTAATTATAGTAATGATGTGATTGAGAATGATAAGTATGGTAACTATAATGATAATGAAGATGTTGATAATGCTGCTGTTGCTGATGTTGATGATGGTGATGATGATAGTGGTGGTGGTGATGGTGGTGTGGTGATGGTGGTGATGGTGGTGATGATACTGCTGCTGCTGCTGATGGTGGTGGTGGTCGTGGTGGTGATCATAATGATAATGATGTGGAGGAAGTAGAAAGATTGTTTAATAATAGAAATGAAGTCAGAGATGATGATGATGTTGATGATGATGATGAGGAGGATGAGGAGGAGGAGAAGGAAGAGGAGGGGGCTGATTATCATGAAAATTACTAAGAAGGCAGCGAAAGAAATTTCCCTGAAGTTTGAAATGTTTCTGAAGTTATTTGCTGCACTTGCTGTTGTTTGTTGTTGCTGTTGTTTGTTGTTGTTGTTGTTTGTTGTTGCTGTTGTTTGTTGTTGCTCTTGTTTGTTGTTGCTCTTGTTTGTTGTTGTTGTCATCCTTGATGCTGTTGCTGCTGAATACCCAGAGCTTTTAAGCAATTAACCACCTCCCCACCAAAAGAAAAAAAAACAAAGAAAAACACAAACCGAATAAAGAAGAAGAAAAAAAAGGAAGTAAAAATTACAGAGAGAGAGAGAGAAGAAGAAGAAAAAAAAGGCCAGCAATGATCTTTGGCATGTTACTCTGCCTAATTGGTTTGTTCAGTGAATATTTTGTCTCCATCAATTCTTTGATTTCATTGGTGGGAATTTTTGGTGGAAATGTTTTACATTTTTTCATTTGGAAAATAATGATAATAATGATAATAATAATAATAATAATAATAATAATAATAATGTTAATAATAATAATGATAACAACGACAATGATGGTGATAGTGATGGTGTAATAATAATAATAATAATAAAAATAGGCAAGGATGAAAAAATTATCTAAAAACAAAATCAAATGCTAAAAATGACAAATTGAACTCTTTTACTCTTTTAACATTTAAAACAATTTTACTCCTTCCTTTTTTCTGTCCATAATTCCTTCCTCATAATATAGAAAAAGAGAAAGAAAAAAATAAACAGCAAAAATATATATAAAAATTATTGAATGAAAACAACCCAGATAAAAATGACCTCATCTATTTATAATCACACTCCTCCTCTTCTACCTCCTTGTCCTCCTCTGCCATGTCTCCCATTGGCAGAAGTAAAAAAAAATAATAAAAAAATACAAAGAATAATGGAAAAAAAAACAGCATATAACTAAAAAAACCAAAACAAAAAAATGCATTCTCGAAAATACAAGTAAACAAATAATGACAAATAAACAAGTCAAAATTTAGAGCCTTTCCAACTGGGGTGGCTGAGTGGCTGGGTGGCTGGTTGGCCGGTTGGGTGGTGGGATAATAATCTTCCATCCACCCTACGCATCATATCTACCGACCAACCGCCCTAACTCCTCCTCTAAAAACTTGACTAACAATTAATTGCAATGGAAGCATGAAATTTAACATTAATATTTCTTGCCGAGAATTATATTTGAAATGAAATATTTAGTTATAATTAAAATCTGTGTCAATCTCGTTATTTCAGGGTTGGGGAGAAAATGGGGTTACTTTAAATTTTTTCTTTTTTTTTTTTTCTAACATTTTGTTTTTAAAGACATAATGCATTTCGAGGCTGGTTGTTGTAGTTATTTGTTGCTCTGTGTGTGTCTGTGTATGTTTCTCTCTCATTCTCACTCTATCATTTTCGGTTTCTTTTCTTTCTTGCTTTCTCTACCTTTTGTCTTTCCCATTTATTGCTCATTATGCTTAATGTTAATGAGCTTCAAAGATTGTTCCAGAAAGAATGAGAAAATAAAAATAGCAGCAGGGAGGAAGCAAAAAACACCAATAATGATGACAATAAATTAAAAAATAAACAGCGTGTACACTGTCTGTAAAATGTCATTGCCAACATGCATTTCCACCATATAAAGATTTAAACCCTTCATCACACATTGGTTAACAATAGATATAACAATAAGCTAACTTCTGCTTCAGTATGCCATCCTTACATGAGAATGCATTCGACAGGTAAAATAGCTAACATTTATTTATTTATTTATGTGTATAATGCACACCGCTAACATTTGGGCTTAAAGATCTGGTGAAAATATGCATATTAGAAGTGTGTATTATAGATGCAGGTAAGGATTAGTGATTAGAAAGCTGGTTTTGCAACCATGTGGTCTTGAGTTCAGTCCCACTGTACTGCATCTCAGATAAGTGTTTTCTATTATAGCTCCAAGCTGAACAGAGTCCTGTGAGTAGATTTGGTGGACAGAAGCAGTAAGAAGCCTGCCATTTCTTTTGTTCTTTCTTTCTTTCTTTCTTTCTTTCTTTCTCCCTCTCTCTCCCTGCTTGTGTGTGCATGTGAGTGTATACCTATGTGTATGTGCCTTTGTGTTTGCTCCCCACTGCACTTGACAACCAGTGTTGGTTTGTTTACATCCCCATAACTTGACAGTTCAGTGGAGGTTAACTTCCCCATTCCTCATTTTGGTGGTAATAAAACAATACCAATCCAAAGTAGTGGATTAGTAGAAATGATAGACCATCAGACATGATGCTCTTCGTGTTCTAATGGCGATCACCCTTGTTATGACACTGGAACCAAGCTGTATCAGCTTTTAAAATTAACCTTACCTTTGAACAACACTGGTGCTGTGAAGGTGAGAGACTCACATGGATGGGCAATTGTTAATCTTCCACACACAAAAGAAACAAGTTTGCATATATAGATATAGACACAGAGCCAGCCTTGACCAATAGTCCTGGTTATCTTTTTCTCTTTTACTTGTTTCAGTCATTGGACTGTGGTTATGCTGGGGCATCACCTTGAAGGATTTAGCCATACAAATTGACCCCAGTACTGAATTAGTACTTAATCTATTCGTTGCTTTTGCTGAAATGCTAAGTTACAGGGATGTAAACAAACTAACATTAGTTGTCAAGCAACAGTGGTGACAAACACAAGTACAAACTCACACACACATACACCCCACCACACTCATGCACTATGGACTTCCATGCTTCCATCTACCAAATTCACTCACAAGGTATTTGTCAACCTGGGGCTATACTAGAATAATTTTGCCCAACATCTAAGCTTTCTAAGTATTCTGGCATTTGTTAATCTATTTTCAAAACCCAAAGACATGCCAGTAGATTACGTATGTCACACAAGTGTGCCACAGGATAGTGGTGAAAAAGTCATTCTCTGTATGGTATTAGCTAAATATAACAACCAAGTCTCCTCCAAACTGCACTCCACTGTTGTGAAAAAAGAAGGACAAATTAGAAAATTTAGTCCTAGTTTTACCTAAAAAAAAACAAAAAAAAACAGCAAGATAATTATAGCTGTAATGTATTTCATCAAATGTCTCTTCATTCAAACCTAATTTGGACCTAAACAACAACAACTAGGAATGCTGACAAATATATAATACTTTTATTATGGCTTCTATAAATACCGACAATAGAAATGTCAGCAATTTAATTAGTAAAGGAAGCGATACTTATTAAGGTGTCTTCAACCACAAATGAATAATCACAATGAGAGTCTTGACTGTCAATACTTTCTTGCATGATTTATTGCATTATCCTTGTCAAGCTACAAATATAGGGCATCCCAAATGAAACAACTAATTTTAAAACATATATGAAATCTGAAAATTGGCGTGATGATAATTTTAGAAGTGTAGTTTGCCTATTGCAACAATAAAATTGTTTCAAAATTAGATGTTACTGTTGGGACAACTGGTTTATGTTGTTGTAGTTGTCTCAGGTTAGCTCTGATTTTAGAAATCTAGAAATAAAGGTGTTTCAGTCATGACTATTCCATTTTGCCCCTGAAACATAGTATAGCTTAGATTACATTGGTCATCATCATCGTTATCATCATCATTTAACATCCAGTGCATTTATTGATTTTACAAGAGAGTAACGATTTCAAGTACTAATGGGTGTACTTCTATCAGGTTGAATGAAAACCTAAAAGTTCTCCATCAGCCCCTTTTATATATATATATAGTAATAATAAAATTAATTTATCATCCCAAGAATATGGACTATGATCATAAGGAACATGCGATTTGTGGAAATGTGTGTAGCAATGCATCAAAATATTTATAAATTTTATCCAAGGATTATTATTGTTATTATTACTATATTTATCCTTCATTGTATCGGCACAACTTTGTGCAACCCCCAAAAATTGGTTTTGCTAGTTGGCATCATTAGGCTGTAGCTAGCATAATAGAATAGGAGTTTTTATAGGCATGTTCAAAACATTTCCCATAAACGAACTTAAAAGATATGTATATGTATATATATATATATATATATATATATATATATATATAATTTTATTTAAAAGAGTTCCAACTCTGTTTTTTATGTTTTATTTATATTCTTGTAAAATTAATGTGGGATATAGAATATGGAATATATATAATATATAATATAAAAATGGATGGTACAATGAAATGAAGTATTGAATGTCTTATTGAATATATGGAATATGTCTTATTGAATATATGAAATATTGAGTGTTCAATATAAAGGATTAAA
>NC_068984.1:60722657-60723691 GCF_001194135.2 Octopus bimaculoides
TTCAGTACTGGTTTCGGTCATTGAGACTTTTTCAACTGTAAGTATGGAAAACAATAAAATTTTGGAAAATTAAATAAAAAATTTTTTTAAAAGAATATTTGCATAGTATTCAAATACAAGGGTCATTTTCCTTGTTTCTGCCTGTCTCTGTCTCTCTTGTTTACTCTTGTGGGTTCGAGGTCATTGTGAATTCTTGGCAGAGAAGAAGAAGAGGAAGACTAAGAATGCGGGACTGCTATGATAGTAGTAGGATGTTAAATGGTCAAGTGCCCTGAAAGTGACTTGTTGTGGATGGTAGTACTGATTGAATTCTTGAGATATCTCTTTTGAATGTGTGTGTATATATATATATGTGTATATGTCCTTTATGACTATGCTCCCACTCCGTCTCACAGCTGATAGGTCTTTGTCTTACAGGCATCAGTGTCACATACAATACACTCCTACCAGTGCCATGTACAATTCACTCATACTGGTGCCACATAAATGCGCTTGTGCCAGTGCCATACTTATTGTTGTTAGAGCAACAAGAAACACACCAATCCATCTGTAACAAAGAATGACTGAACTTGGGTACTTGGGAAGAGGACACAAATCCATAATTCATATGCTGTGCCAAAATCTTTTTAAGATTCAAAAGATGATGAACAAAACAAGATAGTTTCCTTCATAATCTTGCTAACATGACAAAAATTATTCTAAATCAAAAAGGGAAAAGAAAACATACATACATACTTCTTTCAGTTTTCATTTGCCACATCTTTTCCCATGGCCTTGGTGGTCCAGTGCATTAGTAGAAGACAATTGCCCAATGTGTACACACACACACACACACATACGGTGGCACGCAAAAGCACCCACTATACTCTCGGAGTGGTTGGCGTTAGGAAGGGCATCCAGCTGTAGAAACTGCCAAATCAGATTGGAGCCTGGTGCAGCCATCTGGTTCACCAGTCCTCAGTCAAATCATCTAACCTATGCTAGCATGGAAGCGGACGTTAAACGATGATGATGATGATGATGATGATATATAT
>NC_068984.1:60723701-60726096 GCF_001194135.2 Octopus bimaculoides
TATATATATATATATATATATATATATTTAAAAGACTAATCCAAGTACAAGGAGACACTACAGCAACACACAACATCTGATATTACTGAGGGTAAGGGTTAGTTCTGTATTTCTGGGCATTTTAGAACTGTACAGTTTGTTTATATATATACAAAAGTGTGTGTGTGTGTGTGTATGTTTATGCATATCTGTCTCTGTGTCTATAATTATGCATTAGTGTGTAAGGGGTAAAAAGTTAGTGAGTGTACATGCATGTGTGTAACTCCAAGCAAATGTCTGTATGTGTGTGAAAGAGAATGTTTCTGTATGAGCGAGAGCAAATGATTAAAAAAGAGTCTATGTGAGAGTGAATGCTTCTGTATGTACACGTGTGTGTGTGTGTGTGTGTGTGTGTGTGTGTGTGTGTGTGTGTGTGTGTTGGAGTGTATAATATAACTGTCCATAATTTAACGACCGTTTTTTTTCTTCTTCTCCATACTGCAGTTATTTGCATCAGAGTCAGTCTACATTACAACATAAATATATTGATTCTTGAAATTTAAACTTTATAGTTAGAATGTGACTATCAACTGTCCGCCAACTCCACCCCAATGCTCATTCCATGCCCACACCTTCACTCCAAAAAAGGGAGAATAAAAAAAGGAATAAAATGTAAAAATGAAAGAAAAAAATTAACCAGTTAAAGAATGCACACACATATAAATACATACATACATATGTATAGATACATATGAATGCATATGTATCTATACATTTATATACACGTGTGTGTGTATATATATATAAATATATGTATACATATGTGTGTGTACATACATGTATATGTGTGTCTGTGTTTGTCTCCCACCACCACTCGACAGCTAGTGTTGATTTGTTTACATTCCAGTAACTTAGCGGTTTGGTAAAAAAGATTGATAGATTAAGTACCAGGCTGAAAAGCAAAATTAGTATTGGAATCAATTCATTTGATTAAAATTCATGGCTGCAGTTCAATGACTTCTCTTCTTCCCCCTCTCTCTCTCATTATATATATAAATATAAGTGTATATATATATATATATATATATATATGAATGAAAGATCAGAGGTCCTTCCTTAGGCATAGATACATATGGCTGGTTTCTAAGGTTTTGTAACATATGTATTCCCCACTAGATGGGGCTCTCGTCCATTGCAGAGTTACTCATTTTTGCCAGCTGACTGGAGTGGGGCATCATGAGATGAAGTGTTTTGCTCAAGAACTCAATGCAACACCCAGTCTGGGAATCAAAGCCACAATCTTATGATCATGAGTACAACACCCTTACCACAAAGCCTTGTAACTACACAGACACAGAAACACATGCATACATACATATGTGTGTGTGTGTGTGTGTGTGCTTGTGTGTATGTATGTATGTATGTATGTATGTATATATACAAAGGGGTGCTGAAAAGTTCCTGGCTTTGACTCATAGCAAATGCAGAAGGATCAGTTAATTATGATTTTATGCAGCATATTCACCTCTCGATTTCACGCATATGTTGCAGCCATCCTTCAGGTTTTCTAAGCCCTGTTAAAGAACTTGGAAGGCTGTGTCTCCAACCAAGCCTTTTGTGATCCCCTCAAAGCCAGGAACTTTCCAGCACCCCTTTGTGTATATGTATATATGTGTGTGTGTGTGCGAGAGAGAGAGAGAGAGAGAGAGAGAGAGAGAGTGTGTGTATGCATATGTTTGTATTTGTATATTTATGTATTTATATATATTAAAACTAATGGTTTGATATCTTCCTTCCTTTCCATTTCACTGCTTTTTATTTTTCAAAATTTTTCAAAACCAAACTAAAAAGAATTATTGGAGACAGTAAACACAGTGTCCTAATTTCTTTTTGTCTTCTTTTCTTTCATCCTTAAACATTTTGTTTTTCTCTCCTCTTCCTCTTTTTGTTTTTTATATCCCATATTTTCTTTTTACTATATTTTTGTCAATATTTTATTCTCTTTCAAGTTATTTTCAAAAGATGTCAGTGGTTCCAGCAAATATCTTATTTTTCATTTCTTTTCTTCCCCTTTTCATTATCAGCATTTCAGGTTTTATCTAAGTCTTTGGATTATTGTTTTTAACAGATACTTCTACTAGTTGTCTCCTCGGAGCAATTTTTATTCCTCGGAGTTCCACAGAAACAAGACGCAATATTCACATTTAGATGATGCATAAATGTCAAAAATGTCCAAAATCTTTTTACTCAAATACTTTGAATTTTAAGTAGAATCATTGATTGTATACGTGTGTGGCTGTGTTTGAGTTTAAATGTGGTATGCATGCGTGTATGTATGGTATGTATGTATGTATATGTGTGTATATATATATATGTATATGTATGTATGTATATATATATATATATATATATATAT
>NC_068984.1:60726487-60726921 GCF_001194135.2 Octopus bimaculoides
ATATATATATATATATATATATATATATATATATATATATATATATATATATATATACACACACACATGTTCATACATACATGCAATGTAGATCTGTGTGTTTTTTATAAAATAACCTATGAGGGTTCATCACACACTCACAGTACAACATATACACACGTATACATACACTGACATCCCCATATAATATGTGTGTGTACATGCTTATGAATATTTTTCAGTGCATTATTTTTCCAAGTATAGATTATAGTTTCTTGATTATCCGCATACAAATGCACATACACTCATATCATCATAAAAGCACCCCCACACACAAACTTCAGTCTCATTTAAAATGAAAGGTTAAATTATAAAGAGCAAACCATAACTCCTATGATATATACATATACATGTATGTATATATATATATATATATATATATGTATATGTGTGTG
>NC_068984.1:60726971-60727981 GCF_001194135.2 Octopus bimaculoides
TATATATATATATATATATATATATATATATATATATATATATATATATATGTATAGGAAGGAAGCATTTAGTTTTCTTAAAAGCATATCAGCAAAGAAAATTATATTGAATATGGAAAAAAAACAATATGTCCAACATCTCACCAACATATATCTTCTCTGTTGACTTTATTTCTTTTTACAAACTTTACCTGTTGTTCACTTATCTTATTGCGAAATCTTGTAGATATCTTGACAGTCATTTAAGTTGAGAGATGATTTTTATTCCTTATTTATTTTATATTGGAAATGTAACTATGTATCACATTTACAAGGAGAAGCTTATGTCAGATATCTTGGTCTGACATTGCAGCTATTCTAAATTTTTTTTTTTCATACTTAGGAAACAAAAAACAAAACTGTCCTTACAGATTTTGAATTCCTTCTTATGATGCCATCCTTTTTCATTCATTTTGGAGATTGAACCTTACATTATTATTTATTTATTTTGGTTTTGCTTTAATTTTCATTCATCTATGATTATTTAATCAAGATGTCTATTATTGGTGCAACTATAGCTTTATTATTCAGAAGTTTGCCTTGTGATCACATGGTATTGTTTTTTATTCTTTAATTTGGTCCTGCTTTGTGGGCAGTGCATCCACATTGAATGAATGTCTTCTATCATAGGCTTGTGGTAACCAATATTCATATGTGAAATTTGGTCACCAAATACTGTCGTGTTGCTTACATATAGCATTTATTAGAATATCATTTATTGATTACTGGGCAGATGTACATGAATCCTAAATCTGTATATAACAAATCAGTTTCAGGGTGAAGACAATTTTAGTCTTCCTACTTTGGTCAGCTTCAATGATTGGCCTGAAGAAATTGTGTGCTCTTTCACTTCCTCCAGCAAGTGACTGTTCTTGCATCTACTTGCTATGCCCCACCCTCTCTCCTTCTCTGTCTGTCTGTCTGTCTGTCTGTCTGTCTGTCTCTCTCTCTCTCTCTCTCTCTCTATATAT
>NC_068984.1:60729853-60734670 GCF_001194135.2 Octopus bimaculoides
ATATATATATATATATATATATATATATATATACACAGTGCATGTATATATATATATATATATGCAAGTATGTATGTGTGTGTGCACATGCCTGTATGTATATTATTGAGATTTAAATACTCTTTATATAGAATTTCAAAATAATAATGTCCTCATTCTTATTTTCTTTCTCATAAAAAAAATGGAAGCATTTTCTACAGAGTAGAAGCATAAGTAAGCTTCCTCTCCAAATGGTGAAATAGTGCTACATTAGAAATATAGAGGTGACTTGATCAATCATTTCGTCCTTCACGTGAAAAATTGGCTTTGTGCCTATTTAATAGAAATCATTATTAAAGCACATTCTTTTTTTTCCTTTACTCCACTGCCTCACTACTGAAATTCTCGAGTAGTGATTGGCTTCAGTAAACAACATCTTTGAAAGTATTTCACCTTCAGATAGTTGAAAAGCATGGAGCTAGCATAACACCATTTTAGTGTAAAAGAAGTGTATTATTATTGTTATTATTATTATTATTATTATTATTATTATTATTATTATTATTATTATTATCATTTGTTTTTTTTTGAAAATTGTTATTTATTTAATTTATTTTTCTTTTTGTTTTCTTTTTATTTTATTATGTCTTATTTCTCTGTTTAGTTATATAGAGATTAATTAGACGTTATTTATTCAATAAATTATAACACATCAAACACTGTACAGTTGAATGGCTGGAGATCTAGGAGGAGAATCCAACTGGAAAACACCAGTTCCAACAATTCATGCAAATATCCGAATTTGAAGAACCATTCAACCAATACACACAGGAAATGAAAAGAAAATTAAAAAAATGTAAAAATTTGTTTAGAGCAAACTAGACAAAAAAAAACATAAATAAATACATAAATAAAAAATGAAATTTAAAAAAATCTATATGATATACTATATAAAAGCAAAGTTAGATTTTGATTTATATATTTTATTATTTTTTTCAATCAAAATTGTTATAACATATTTCAGTGTTATACAGAGACTGAATATTTATCATCGACAAGAAATTCCTTTCACATTTGGTAATTTCACCTTTGAACACACACACACACACACACACACACACACACACACACACACACACACACACACACACACACACACACACACACACACACATACACACACACACACACACACACACTCATGCACACACATGTGCATGCAGGCACGTACACACATGTAAAATGTATACATGTGTGTGGATGTTTGTGTGTACATATATGTACATCTATATTTACATATGTAACACATCACAGAACATACAAGTTAATTAATTCTATATTAGAAAGTAGCACTAACCTTGTTTATGTGAGCAAAGCTTAGTAGTATTTTCTTATAAATGTATTTCTGTGTTGTATGTGTGAATATGCATATAGATATGCATATCTGTGTAGCACGCGTGTGTGTATTTGTTTTCATCTGTATATATCATCATCATCATTTAACATCTATTTTCCATGCTGCCTTGGGCTGGACGATTTGACAGGAGCTGGCAGGCCAGAAAGCTGCACCAGGCTCCTTGTCTGTTTTGGCATGGTTTCTATGGCCAGATGCCCTTTTTAACATCAACCACTTTACAGAATGTACTATGTGTTTTTAATACCGCACCAGCACAGGTGCTTTTTACATGGCACCAGCACCAGCAGGGTCACCAAGTTACTTGCAAGAGAAAGCCCTCTCAGTTGAGTGAGGGAGTGGATCTGAGGGAGTGGCTGTGTGCCAGGCAAGAGGTTAGAGTATAATAGAGGGACAGAGATAGTTGTCTTATTAGTCTTACTATAGAGGAGATACCTGGCTACTCCAGTAGGATGAGAGGAGAAAAGAAGGTGGGAGAGTCACCCAACTCTTCCATGCTGAATGTCCCTATCTTCCATGCTGAATGTCCCTATCTTCCATGCTGAATGTCCCTATCTTCCATAGCAGTCTTTATATCCTTGTCTCGATATCAAGTGTCTTCGAGAAGTTGGTCAATATATGCTCTTCTTGGTCTGCTGATACATGCATGTTCATGGATGGGTTTCCAAAGGAGGTCACTGGATATTTCATCCTTGCTTCTCCAGCAGTACCCTGCTTATTACATAGATGATGGTAAGAAGATGGTTGGTACTACGACTTTATGAAAATAGAACAAATGAGAAGAAAAGACACCCCAAACAAATATAACTCATAAAGAAAATATGAAATATTTGTAAGACCTCCAGCTATTCTAGTGGACTGCTTACCTTGTCAGCAGCTTTTATGACCTATTCTCCATTTTTTTTTTTTCATTTAACATAACTATGAAGTCATAATCCCAAATACCCTTGAGCCATTGTGCTCTGAAATTAGATCTCACTGACATCAACCTTGCATATGTTTTCAATGTCCATAAATAAAGTAGCTGTTCAAAACTGTCTGACCAGAATTATTAGATCATCAGAAGAGATTCTTTGCAATATCTGTTGTGGTTTCATGCATTCTGAGTTCAGTTTCCATCTGGGGATTCTCCATTGAGTGTTATATTATCATCTTCCATACACTGAGATGAGGTATAAAGCTCAGACCATGACAGAATGACAGACCTATGGCACTATTCTCTGAAACTGATCAGGCTTCTGTTGGGCTTTGAAAACAAAAGCATTCTACACTTTAATAAAACTCATGAATAGGCCATGGGTTTCTAAAACCTTGGAAATATCATCAACAATGACTAAATACAATTTCCACAGATAAAAACGACTTCAATGAAATTTAAACTCAGAAAGTTTCTGGGGGTTTGAAAGGCCAAGTCATGGATGTACAATAAAATATAAATGGGAAGAGGAGCTGGTTGATTTACCCCTTAGCATTCAGGTTACTCTGTCTATTGTAATACTTATTTATTCTCATTGTTTTGTATTAATTGTGCATTATCTCATAGCTTTGAGATTTCAATGATGTAATTGTTTATATTTAGTATGATAATGCAGGGTAGATGTGAGAGGCCAGATCTGGCTGGTTTGAACAGCTAGTTTAAATGCTAAAGTGTTAAATCACATCATCACTTGACTGACACTTTATTTTATCAATCCTAGAGAGATCTTCGACAGGATTTGAACTTAGAATATGTAGCACCATAACTAAATACCTCAAGGCATTTCTCTGACACTAATGATTCAATAAGGATATCTGATATAGGCATAATTCCACAGCCTCTGTAAAGGGGTGTAGTTAATTAAATCAACCCTGACATATGTTTATTCTGTTCCTGAAAGATGACAAACAAATTCAACCATATAGTGATCCAGTTAAGTGTTTATTAAGGTAAACTGTATTTTGTATCTTTTGGTTCTCCATAAACATTGCCCTGTACTCAGCATCTAAGCACAAGGGATGCAGGAGCCCTTTTATTATCATCAATACAGTAAGGCTGCAGAGAAAAGAAAATCCCTACAAATATATTATAGGCATACTGTGTGTGCTTAATTTAGTTGCATAGGCATGCTGTAATAATATAACTGCTGATACGATGGTAATAATAATAATAATAATCATAATAATGATGATAAAAGCAACAACTGCAATAATGGTAATAACAAATATTAATAACAGATGTGAATACTGCTGCTGCTACTTTTTCTACCATTATTATTATTGTCCATAGAAATCAAATTAGCTGCATTTGAAATGATAGATTGTAAAAGAGAAGGAGGGAGAGAGAGAGAGAGAGAGAAAGAGCAGAAAGAACAATAAATTCCACAGAATTCTGATGAATGACTGTACCTATGTTTCAATATGTTTGTATCTTTTATTAGCTTTTTGCATATTTGTCATAAAATCAACCTTAAAACACTGAACCATTTCATATAGTATTTTGGGGTTAGGTGTTGGGGGTGAAGGAACCAACTAATCTACCCTATATGCAAAAGTTGTGCAGTTTGCCAAAAAATGTAGAAATGTTGGGGTAAGCTAAATAAATGCTTTACAGCATTGAATTTCTACTATCTCTGCTCTGTGTTCAAATATCATTGGTTACTGGCTTTGTCTTTTAGTCCCTGTGATTTAAGGTCTGTCAACTTTTCAAACCATTTTAAAATACTGCTTTACTTGGGGACATCATGTGTTTGGAATGATGTACAAAGGGGTACTGAAAAGTTCCTGGCTTTGGGTAAAGGAAAACACAGGAATATCAGTTAATTATGATTTTATCCAACACATTCTCCTCTCAGATTCACACACTTATTACAATAGTCCTTCAGTTTTTTTAAGCTCTGTAAAAAAACTGAGAAGGTTGGGCCTCCAATGAAGCCTTTTGTGATACCCTTAAGGCCAGGAACTATTCAGCATGCCTTTATATTTACTATAGTGAAGAGCAGTAGGTTAAAGATCCCTAGCCATAAGCAAATAACCTCACTGCCTTGTGAGACAAAGCCTAATGGGTAAACCGTATGATAAATCTTGAGTGGAACCTCTGAAGCAGTGGTTCTCAACTGGGGTCCACATGACCCCTGGAGGTCCACATAAGAGTTTTTCATTGAAAATTTATATGCAATAAATTGGTTATTACTTCTACAGTACACAAAATAGTTCAACAAATTTGTTTTTATATAATTCCTAATAATATTTAGTCATTAAAGCATACTCTTTACTCTCTTTTACTCTTTCACTTGTTTCAGTCATTTGACTGCGGCCATGCTGGAGCACCGCCTTTAGTCGAGCAAATCGACCCCAGGACTTATTCTTTGGATGCCTAGTACTTATTCTATCGGTCTCTTTTGCCGAACCGCTAAGTTACAGGGACATAAACACACCAGCATCGGTT
>NC_068984.1:60734680-60742658 GCF_001194135.2 Octopus bimaculoides
CGGTCTCTTTTGCCGAACCGCTAAGTTACAGGGACATAAACACACCAGCATCGGTTGTCAAGCCTTGTTAGTGGATTTGGTAGACGGAAACTGAAAGAAGCCCATCGTATATATGTATATATATATGTATGTGTGTGTGTATATGTTTGTGTGTCTGTGTTTGTCCCCCTAACATTGCTTGTTATATATACATATATACGATGGGCTTCTTTCAGTTTCCGTCTACCAAATCCACTAACAAGGCTTTGGTTGGCTCGAGGCTATAGTAGAAGACACTTGCCCAAAGTGCCATGCAGTAGAAATGAACCCGGAACCATGTGGTTGGTAAGCAAGCTACTTACCACACAGCCACTCCTTTTAATCATTTTTAATCATCAAATGGTTATAAGGGTCCAGTAGAGTAAAAAAGGAATCAAAGGGGGTCAAGGAGTCCATAGGCAAAAAATAGCTGAGAATCACTACTCTAAAGCATTCTAGTGTTCAACGTAGCTTTCTTTTGGCAACTCCTGCAGTCAAACTGGTGCTAGACTTACTACTCTGTGCTTATTTTGACAAAGCAATGTTCTGGCTTTCTGCATTCTAATTACAAATCTTATTAAATTCAACTTTTCCTTTCATTGTTTCAGGGTTGATAAACAATATACTAGTCATGTACTAGGGTTGATTCATCTTCACCTTTTGTCTTTTCTCTCTCTCTTCCTGTAACGACTTGCTATACTGTGGAAAGCTTTCAGAGGGTCACTCAGAACTTCCCTAGTTTTCAAGAAGTAAAAGAAAGTTAAGTGAGGGCTAGCAACCTCTTCTCCTCTAACATGATACAAAAAAAAAAAACATCTCAAAGAACGAGGGAACTTGGTGGTCAGATCAACACTGATGTATGTATGTATGTATATATGTATGTATGTATGTATGTGTGTGTGTGTGTGTGTGTATGTATGTATGTATGTGTCTTATGGACTGGTTTAGAAAATATTGTATATGTTTGATACAAAATGTCAAGTGTCATACATATACTACATGATCTTTGACACAGTTCCACTTCATTTATTTTAAAAGTGTATGGACAAATAATTAGATATCCATCAAATTGTAATAATATTTCTAAATGGTATTATTGTGAAATATACTTGACAAAACAATGATATAACATATTTGATCTTTTGAATTATAGAATGGTAAAATATATAAAAAGCTGGGAGAGTTTAGGAAAGTGTTAATTTAGAATGTTGAATAGCATGAGAAATTAGGCATTAAGTATATTCTTTGAGAAAAATTAGGACATTTACCATTAAAAGGTTTGATTTGCTAAAAAGAATAAAAAGCCTTAGCTGTTACTCACAAGTAAATATGACTTGGTACATGTACCATACTTTCACTAATTGTTTTAGGGATGTATATAGTTGTGAGCAGATACAAACCCTCACTTGGCCCTTCCACCACAGACCCAGAAAACTACTTATGATGTGACAGTTGAAGGGATAGAAGTCTGCAGAATCACATAGTTGGTACTCATATCAGCCGAGTAAATTAGGGTAACATGAAATGAAATGTGTTCTCAAAGATACAACGTACAACCTGGTTCAGGAATTGAACCCAAGATATTATAATAATAAGTCTACCACCTAATCACAATGCTGTATGACTTTACTAAAGGGGATAAATTGTAAGTAAATATGAAATTATGATGAATTGGCTTCAATTATTCCAATACATACTTGGAATATTTGGAAACAAGTCAAAAGAGACCACTGATACAAATAAATGATATAGAAAATTTTAAATAGCAGGCATTAATTTGAGAAAAGAATGCAACATAAACCATCATAATATAGTAGTCTCATAAATATTTACTCAGAATTAATCAAATTTTTGCTTATGAAATTCATGAAGCAAATTGGTTTTAACATACTATCTTTCTCTCTCTCTCTCCCTCCCTCCTCTCTCTCTCTCTCTCTCTTCCTCTCTTTCTTTCACTATGTCTATCCCTCTTTCTCCTATTATTATTCTTTCTATTACTGATGAATCCATCTGACCTGTTGTAACCTATTTAGTTGTTGAATACGCATTAATAACTTTATCAATCTAATGTTGAAACTTCGTCAATTATGTTGTTGTATGTTATTATGTGCCTCCCCCTCCACTGTCCCCACCGAGTTAGTCCTGATGAAGTAGACCTATGATCAATGTCATTCCAGCCTTGGCCTCCCTTTCATATTTTCACACATATTATCTCTCTAAGACCAAATTATCCTATGCACACTCTTCTTTTTTTGTTGTTAAAGGTGGTAGTATGTGATTTGAGGAAGATTTGATTACAATTTCTAGCATGTCGATGGACCACATACAGACATAATTCTTTGGCTCATTTTTCAATTATAAATATCTGTTACTGTTTACTATGGTCATTTACTCAAACAAGACTTTCCTTCCAGACTTACCAGAAAATCCTTTCTAATTTATTATTTATGTAATTAAAGCTTGAATTATGTTTACAAGGAAAGTAAATGATCTATTAACACATAAGAAATAAACCTGAAATATCTAATGTTGAGTAAAATCTGGATAACATTTATTCTTTCATTCCTTTGGTTCTTAGACTGTGAACCATGTTGGGGACCCACCATATATGGGTTTAATCAAACAAATTGAGACCCTAGTACATTTTTGTTAATTCTGATAATTGTTTTATTTCCCCTTTTTGTTCAGCTGCTATGTTACAGGGATGTAAACAAACCAACACTAGTTGTCAAGTGGTAGGAGGACAAACACAAAGACATGCACACGCTTGTATTATACGTATATATATATATATATATATATATATATATATATGAGTGGCTGTGTGGTAAGTACCTTGCTTATGAACCACATGGTTCCAGGTTCAGTCCCACTGCGTGGCACCTTGGGCAGGTGTCTTCTACTATAGCCTCGGGCTGACCAAAGCCTTGTGAGTGGACTTGGTAGATGGAAACTGGAAAAAGCCTGTCGTATATATGTATATATATATGTATGTGTGTGTGTATATGTTTGTGTGTCTGTGTTTGTCCCCCTAACATCGCTTGACAACTGATGCTGGTGTGTTTACATCACTGTAACTTAGCGGTTCGGCAAAAGAGACTGAGAGAATAAGTACTAGGCTTACAAAGAATAAATCCTGGGGTCGATTTGCTTGACTAAAGGTGGTACTCCAGCATGGCCATAGTCAAATGACTGAAATGAGTAAAAGAGTATATATATATATATATATATATACATACACACATATAATGTTATATGTATATATGTATGTATGTATATGGGGATCATCGATGTAAGGAACAAAGGAACAAATAACTATTCATTTATAGTAATAAAACTTTGTAGTTACAAATGGTCACAAGAATCACTTCCAGCGATAAAACAAAATTTACTTTGATAATTCATATTTTATAACATCATCATGATCTTGACCTTTTAACATCTGGAAAGTGAGAGGACTGCATCAAGCTCCAATATAATGTAAAACCATATGGAATACTTGGCTGCTATTTCTAGCAGGGTAGGTTATTGTATAGCAGATTTATTTTAGGGTGAAAACATGATATCTTTTTCTGCAAGAATGTGAGAATGAAAATAAAATAAAATAAGATATTAATTGCAATTGAGAAGTGACAACTGCCCTCAATGAAATACTTCTTGATAATATTAATATATTGATTCTAATGAAATACATTACTTATATGTTTTAATTGTTTAAAAAATAAACAATTGTAGCAGCACAAGCAGTCAGTGCTATATTGGATGAGATCTCGTGGCAGCCATTGCCATCTCCGAGACTGGAGTGAGACCTCACCTGCATCCATTTGCCATGCATGAGATCACAGCGAGGCTCGTGATGGCAAACTGGATATAAGGGCCCAGCAAACAAATTCTATCTCTTCTTCACCATAAGTGCTTGCTGAACATACTTCGCTGGCTGGGTCTCCAGACTAGTCCTGTCTGCATGTCATATCTCCAGAGGCAATGGGCCCGCATTAACGAAGCTTGAGATGGCATACTGAGAGCAACACACTTCACCTTCTGTGTAACTTGTAAATAAAACTGGTTGAGAATTTGCATTTTACTTAAGACTTCTTTCCTCACCTGCTGGAGCCTGCAACAACACAAAGAACAAAAATTAATGGGAGAAGGTGATATTCAGTCGATATCGTGAACCTTGCCTCCTATTATACAATAATTTGCAGAGTAAAATAAAATTTCTTATAATTAAGCTAGTCATTGGAATATAGCTTCAATCATAAAGTTCTTCCATAAAATTATGATGGGGCATTTTAATTTAGTATTAGATATGGCGAGTTGGCAGAAACGTTAACATGTTGGGCGAAATGCTTAGTGGTATTTCGTCTGTCTTTACATATGAATTCAAATTCTGCTGAGGTCGACTTTGCCTTTCATCCTTTCGGGGTTGATTTACCCCAGTTGATTTACCTCAGTTGTGTACTGGGGTAAATCTAATCAACTGGCTCCTTCCCCACAAATTTCGGGCCTTGTGCCTAGAGTAGAAAAGAATTCAGTATTAGAAACACTTTCAAACAGGTGCTATTTGTATCATTTAAGTCAGGTCTGCACCTAGATTGATGGAAAACTGCTACAGGTAACCATGTAGTCCAGTATCACCAACAACAAAACTAGTCCCCTGTTGGGATTGCCCAATGAGGAAGGTACATGGATATGAAGCAGGATTTAAAAAACGAAGTCTGTCTAAGGATAATGTACATTTTACAGAGCCAACTGCACACATTTTCCGAGGAGGATTTGGACAAATGACAATCATCAAGCCCAATGAAAGTTACACTATTATTTAATTCTGTTTCAAGGTTGCAAGCTGGCAGAATCGTTAGCATGTCAAGTAAACACTTAGTAGTATTTTGTTTGACTTCATGTTCTGAGTTCAAATTCTGTTAAAGTCAACTTTATTTTCACCCCATCAGGGTTGATAAAATGAATACCAGGTGAAAACTGGAGTTGATGCAATCAACTTGCTCCTCCCTCAAAATTGCTGGCCTCCTTGTGCCAAAATTTGAAACTAATAGTTACATGCTATTTGAGGCTAGTTGAATGCATTAAGAAAGTTCAAGACTGGGAGGAGTGGAAAATATTGGTTAAAAGACAAAATAATTCTGGTGCCTCAATGGGGAAAATGTTCAGGGAATTACTTAACTTTCTATCATATCCTAGACATCAGGGTGGTCCCCAAGTTGACTGGTATCAAAAGGGTTAAGTGAAAATTAAATGTTTGGCAAGACAAGTTATCCTCCTGTTACACTCTTAGAACAATTGATGAGCTTCCATTTTGGCTGGATTCTTCTCTACCAAAATAGGTCTTTGCAGATATTTGATCAATAATGACATACTTGACCTTGTGCCGAAGTAAGAAACTAAAATCATTATAATTTCTGTACTTTTTTTTTTTATATTTCTTCTTGTTCATATTCTATTTTGTATGTGTGGGTGGGTGTAGTGGTGAGAAGTTGGGGGTGTTACAAATTTATTTTCATAAAAATTTTTCTTCTAGTTTAAAAATAAAACATAAATAAAAAAGAGACATTTTAATTGGTGAAAATTTACATATGCAGAAATGTAAGAATATGAAATTTAAAACTAATTGAGTGAAGTTCAAGAGGCCATGATTGCAAGCTAGCTTTGGTGCCACCAAACTAATTCATTTATTCATCTATTAGTTTTGTATCAAGGATATTTACTGTGATCGATTAATGAATGAATTAGAACTAAATAAAAGTAGCAGAGTGTTCTGTTCACCTTTAACACAGGCTTGCTTAAAATCACTTCTCGAGGGAACGTCGCTTGATTTTTTACTAACAACTTATGAAATTGATTTATTGATTATACACACAGATGTATGTGTGTGTATACATATATATATATATATATAAACACATACATATGTGTGTGTGTATATATGTGTGTGTATGTGTGTGCTTGTATGTACAAGGATATATGTATAAAATTATGTGTGTGTGTGTGTGTATATATATATATATATATATATATATATATATATATATATAGATAGATAGATAGATAGATATATTATGATATATAATGTACATATATTAAAATATGTACATGTATATAAAATATATGTGTATATGAAATACATATACAAGTATATAAAATATATATATGTTGCACACACACACAGGGAAATGAAAGGCAACACAGTAAGAGAATGAATCATATGGGTGACCGCTAGTGTGGTTCAGAAGCTAGCTTCCCGACTGCATAGTTTTGGGTTCAGTCCCACTATATGGCACCTTGGTAAATGTCTTCTACTACAGCTCTGTGCTGACCAAAGCCTGCTTAGTAGATTCGGTATGCAGAAACTGAAAGAAGTCCATAATTTGTATACATGTATAGGTATTAAATTTTGAGCTCATAAACAAAACACATGCAATAAGTATGTGACATTGATAACGTTTATATATACAAGGTTGGCATTAGGAAGGGCATCCAACCATAAAAACTATGCCACAACAAACAGTTGGAGTCTGGACTGCTCCCTGTTAGTCAACTCCATGTCAAACTGTCTGGGCTAGCTACAGTTGTCCTTATATTAAATAGTCATAACAAAATAATTGACATAAAGATGTAAACCATAAAAAATATATAAGAAAAAATATAAGGAAAACTAGAGAGCAGGTAAGACATGTTACAGAAAGATTTGATGGTGTTAAGTTTAAAGAGAGGGAGACTACACTTGCTAACATCAGCAGATGTGCAGATATATATATATATATATATATATATATATATATATATATATATATATATATATATGTATATATATGTATATATATTTGACAAGAAGGACAACAAAAGAAAGAAAGAGACGTCAGAATTATGCAAATAGAGGAATTTATCTGTAAAAATATGTGACACTTATTCAGAAGCCATGATAAAACTCTGAGTTTCGGATGTCAGGGTGAGAACCCACGCCACATCTCTTCAGTTATCTGGCCAATTGAAAATTCCTGTGAAAAATACATATACATACACACACATATATATATATATATATATATATATATATATATATACACATATACATATATACTGAGTGAGAGAGAGAAAGAGTGGGTGAACCCTTTCTCGTCATGATACACTCATGTCATAAAATTCTTACAAGTATATGATTTATGATTGGAAGATAATGATGGTAAGATCTGTCATCATGGTTACATTTAGATATAGGATACTAATATTAGGTTTTACAAGCCTGTCTCCAAGCAGGTGTTTTGATAGGTGTCTGTTAGCAAACTGTACGATGGAAATCTTTGTTCATTATCTAAAACATGCTGGGGTGTAGATTCACCCATCAGTCATAGATGACCACTGCATGGGCAAGGGGTTGATAGAAGACCTGTTGAGTCAAGTGAAGTCATTGTTGTGGCCGATGCTAGTATCGCCTGACTGGCACCCGTATCAGGGGCACGTAAAAAAGCACCATTCAAGTGTGGTCATTGTTAGTGCTGCCTGACTGGCTCTCGTGCTGCTGGCACATAGAAAGCACCATTTGAGTGTAGTTGTTGCCAGTGCCACCTGATTGGCTCCCATGCCGGTGGCATGTAAAAAGCACCATTCAAGCATGGTCAATGCCAGTACTGCCTGACTGGCCCTCATGCCAGTGGCATGTAAAAAGCACCCACTACACGCCTAGAGTGGTTGGTGTTAGGAAGGGCATCTAGCTATAGAAACTTTGCTAGATCAGATTGGAGCCTGGTACAACCTTCTGGTTTGCCAGTCCTCAGTCAAACTGTCCAACCCATTCCAGCATGAAAAGTAGACATTAAATGACAACGACGATGTTGATGATGATGATAATAATAATGATATGTATTTATATATATATATATATATATATATATATATATATGTATGTGTGTGTGTTTATATATATATATATATATATATATATATT
>NC_068984.1:60742668-60744451 GCF_001194135.2 Octopus bimaculoides
TGTGTGTTTATATATATATATATATATATATATATATTAATAAATGAGGGTGCAAAATAGCACCTGCAATTGCTAGAAATGAGAGCCAAAATTTAACTTGAACAGCCACATGAAAGCACTAACCTTTTGTGTACTGAGTTAAATTTTGGCTCTCATTTCTAGCAATTGTAGCTGATGTTTTGCCCCCTCATTTATTAATTTTACCATTTTGGTTTTAATTGCTATAGCCACCTATATTATAATGTATTTAATATATCTTAATAAAGAGTTACAGTTTTGTGCCAAGGCAATTATAGATGTATGTATTGTTGTTGGCACGCCATCGCTTATGACGTCGAGGATTCCAGTTGATCCGATCAACGGAACAGCTTGCTCGTGAAATTAACGTGCAAGTGGCTGAGCACTCCACAGACATGTGTACCCTTAACGTAGTTCTCGGGGATATTCAGCGTGACACAGTGTGACAAGGCTGACCCTTTGAATTACAGGCACACCAGAAACAGGAAGTAAGAGTGAGAGAAAGTTGTGGTGAAATAGTTCAGCAGGGTTCGCCACCATCCCCTGCCAGAGCCTCGTGGAGCTTTAGGTGTTTTCGCTCAATAAACACTCACAACGCCCAGCCTGGGAATCGAAACCACGATCCTATGACCGCGAATCCGCTGCCCTAACCACTGAGCCATTGCACCTCCACAGATGTAAGTATATGAATATACATAATTACTGGCTTGGTTTGTGTAGTTAAAAATTTTGGTCCACCATCTAGTGGTCTCAGTTTGAATCATACTGTGTAATACTTTATGAAAGAGCCTTACATTGACTAGTAGTTTGTGAGTGAAATTTAGTTGATGAAAATGGTATAGAAACCCATCATGAACATATATGTCTAAAAGCATTATCATTTTTCTCCTACTCCATAACTTTCAGATGTTTTAACACCTGGCACATTTAGGGGGTCATCTCCACTGCACCAAATATCACGGCCTACTGGCGAACAAGCAAAGCACATACTTTGAATATGTATCTTGGATTATGTTTATATATGTGTGTGTGTGTGTGTTTGTCCCCTCACCATTGTTTGGCAACCAATGCCGGTGTGTTTATGTCTCCCATAAAGTGACTAATAGAATAAGTACACGGCTTACAAAGAGTAAGTCCTGGGGTTGATTTGTTGGACTAAAACCCTTCAAGGCGGTGCTCCAGATGACTGAAATGTGTAAAAGAATGAAAGAAAATATATATACATATATATATATATATGTATGTATTGATAGATAGATAGATATATATAGTTTATAAGCAGACACACACATACACATTGTATCAGGGAAATAAAATTTTTATTTCTCTTTATTCTGGTATTTTACTATAAACATTAGATTTATATACATTTTGTTGGTATCATTATTTCATAATTATTATTTTCTGTGAATAATTGTATATTATTAATCCAGCCAGTCTTCTTTTTATTGTGTGCTTTCATTGCACAGCCAGCCACAACAGAGCGTGCTACTTAAATATATAGGTAGATTTAGTGTTCTGGTTTGTTCTTTACATCTTTCTGTTGTGTTGAGTGTACTCTTTACAGTGCATAGTACCTAGTACCACTTCATTTTTCCTTCTTGCTTTTCTTACTTCTATTTTATGTGAAGGTGAATCGAAAAATAATGCAAATAATAGTTGCATTACTTTTTGACTCTCACTTATATGTGTGACTGTCTGTCTGTCATCTCTTTCTCTCTCTCTCTCTCTCTCTCTCTATATATATATATATATATATATATAT
>NC_068984.1:60745200-60749383 GCF_001194135.2 Octopus bimaculoides
CACAAAGAAACAAGGAGAGAAAAAAAGAATGTGTAGTGGCTAGCGATCTATCATATATATATATATATATATATATATACGACAGACTTCTTTCATTTTCCATCTGCCAAATCTACTCACAAGGCTTTGGTTGGCTTGTGGGTATAGTAGAAGACACTTGCCCAAGGTGCCATGCAGTGGAACTGAACCTGGAACTATGTGGTTAGAAAGTGAGCTTCTTACCACACAGCCACACCTGTGCCACACCTGTTAATCATTGCTGATATGCCAAGTACTTGAATAAAACCTTTGAAGGCAGTACTCCAGTATGGCCAAAAGCCAATGACTGAAAACAATAGAAGAATACTAGATTGGAAAACCTGATGCAAATGTTTGATGTTAAAATTTATTTAAAAGTTTAAACCAAAATCAATAGAGAAATGATTTAAAGAATCTTTAAATAAAGCAAACAGATAATAAAAACAAGATCATATTTGAAAGATAAATTGATTTCGTCAGCAAATTTGTAGAAGTTTTCAACTTTGTCTTGTATGAAATAAGTCTCCACAGTTCTGACATCAATGAAATCCTAAAACAGAAAAGAAAACAACAGTTTTTGTATATCCCAAAATCTTTGTATTTAACCATTTTGGCAGTTAAGCAGAACAGATATTTGTCTTGGAGCAATATAATGAGAACTTAATGGTAATTATTTCTAAAAGTGTTTCAATAACTCCTTTAGGCTGATAAATTTTAATTATTGGTTATGGAAATAACTATATTGATTGAAATATGAAGTTACACTTAATCACATACAATGCAATTAACAAATGCCATTTGTCTTCTATTCATCACAAATGAACTATTAACAGCTATTATCTTTGCCTTCTCCTACTTATCTCAGGAGACTTTCTATTGTTTTGGATCCATTCCAAAATTTCGAAGAACCATTACTCAACTCCTATCAAGAAATTTCAGCTTATCAGATAAATACATGATTTCAATTAAAAATGCTTTTGTCTAACATACCTAACAGTGATTAGTGACAAATGAATTCTTTAAAAACATAGACTTAACTAAATCAACACAGAGAGATCTGAAAGGCTATGTAAATGAGGCACTTTCATTTCTCATTTGGTTTACAAATTATAGATTGTCTGAGAGAGCATAGCATAGAAAAGTAGAACAAAAGCAAAAAAGGGAAAACTAAGTTTATGTGTCTGGAAATTGATAGATATTGATCACTTCCTAGGTCTATGCTCAGTACAAGTGTGAAATTGAGATCTTGGGCGACTTTACTATAACTATATCATTACATCAGAGCAAGATAAGGTTAAATATTTAAGGGGATATACTATTGGACTACAGTCTCATAGATATTGTTTTTAAACCTAGTATGATTACTTTGAGTAATTTCTGTCACTACATTGATTTTTTTAAATAGGTGCAGAACCTCAATTTAGTGGGGAGGTAACATCTATTATATTGACACCGATTGTTGACTGGTACTTTATTGATGAAAGGTAAAGTTGATCTTGGAGGGTTTTGAACTCAAAGTGCAGAGGACATTAATTAAATGCTGTAAGAAATTTTATCTGATGCTCTAATGCTTTTGCTAGTCCATAGTCTTAGATCTCTTTATATCTGCTTTAGTAAAGGCAGTTGAC
Organism: Octopus bimaculoides; assembly: GCF_001194135.2. Taxonomy (NCBI): domain Eukaryota; kingdom Metazoa; phylum Mollusca; class Cephalopoda; order Octopoda; family Octopodidae; genus Octopus; species Octopus bimaculoides. Next base: position 60,746,847 of record NC_068984.1, read on the forward strand.
TGACAGAGTCAGTGGGGCATTTAACAAAATATCTTGCAGTATATAGATGTGGCTCTTTGCATTCTGAGTTCATACCCACCAAGGTAACTTTGCTTTTTATTCTTCGGTGTGAGTGGTCAATAAAACAAAGTCCCAATCTATTAGTGGGTTCAATTTAATCAAATATATCCTTTGTCTACAAATATAAATATATATAGGTACAGGTATGGCTGTGTGGTAAGAAGTATGCTTTGCAACCATATGGATCCAGGTTCAGTGCATGGCACCTTGGGCAAGTGTCTTCTGCTATAGCCTTGCGAGTGGATTTGGTACACAGAAACTGAAAGAAGCCTGTCGCGCGTGCACGTGTGTGTGTGTGTTTCTATATGTGCTTGTCCCTCACCACTGCTTGACAACTGGTGTTAGTGTGTTTACATTCCCATAGCTTAGTGGTTCAGGAAAAGAGACTTATAGAATAAGCATCTGGATGTAAAAATATAAATACTAAAAATTCCTCAAGGCGGTACCTTGGTATGGCCACAGTCTAATGACTGAAACAAGTAAAAGGTAAAAGATATAAAAATTAGGGTTGAAATGTTCCCAGCTTTGGGTAAAAGAAAATACAGGAGGATCAATTAATTATGATTTTATTCAGCATATTCCTCTCTCAGATACACACACATATTGTAGAGGTCCTTCATTTTTTCTAATCCCTGTAAAAGAACTCAAAAGATTGGGCCTCTAACCCAAGCCTTTTGCAATACCCTTAAAGCCAGGAACTTTTCAGCACCCACTCGTACACACACACACACACACACACACACACACACACACACACACACACTCATACATTTGCACAGGCATGCGTCTATTATACTAAACATTATTATGGGTGCTTGCATATATTATATTTGTCACTGCACTCATAAATTATATTAATTAAATGTATAAAACAACTGCAAATGCCTATCATTGTATGACCAATCTTACATTTATAACAGTGAGTTTAAATGCAATTCTGCATTGGCAGTTAATGTAGGGTAGATGACTGTTGGTGAGACTATAGTGATACCTGAACTGGCTGTCAAGTTGATCCCTTTTTGTCTGATCACAATCATATCTGTCTTTTGCAACTATCTAATAAATATAATTAATTTATGGATGCTGAAATCTCTGATTATACCTCATAGTTAGTTTAAAAAGTAAACATTGTAAGTACATTAGTAATTTGTGTAACAAGACTCTCATTGCTTACATGTATATACATACATGCAAATGGGCACATCTTGACATGCAACTATATGTGTGAGAATACTTACATAAAACAAGACATATAACTCCACACATATATACACATATACGAAAATACCCTGTTGATGTTGTTGAAATTCTAATGAAGGAGCCTTGGATCTAGGTTAGAAACTGGTTAGAACTGGTTAGAAACTTTCTTTATTAGATAAAAACTGAATAATGACATGCATTCTTGCATGCATGCGTACATACATACATACATACATACATACATACATACATACATACATACATACATACATACATACATACATACAAACAAACAAACAAACAAATCGTTTACATTTAGCCTCAATTTAGGTTTTAAAAAAGCCAATGGTAAAGACTAAATGAAAACAAATTCTGCATGGCTATGTATTCAACATGGTGCTCAAACAATGAAGAGGCTTCAATATGGTTGTTCAACTTGCTAGAAATAGCACTCAAAATTTCCTCAAATCATGTACTATCATCTTGAAAATAATAAAAAATACTGACAAAAAAAAAAAAGCAACATAGATAATTCAGTCTTTGATGCAGTATGTCTTTAAAAAATATGACATGGTCATGGCTGGATTGCTTCTGGCCATATGTTTGATTAAGACTGACTTGGAGCTTTTTTTTAATATTTTCAAGATGATAGTGTATGGTTTGAGGAAATTTTGAGTGCTGTTTCCAGCAAGTTGAATGACCATATTGAAACCATCTTCATTATGTGCCTCAATGAGCCTAAGAGCTATATCAGCAGAGTGTAAGTTCCTAGTAGGGTCTCTCATATTGGACAGGCAAAAGGTAGGGGCCAAATTAATACGGACCACCTCTTCTCAGAAGTAAAAATGGGTTTGTTTAGGGGCAACATCTCTACCTAGAAAAAAACGCCAAGTTACAGGAACATTGATGATAATTCAGAATCATCAAAAGGAAGGCCTCATGGAAGCAGAAAAGATAGCCCAGAGTCAAGAAGGGGGGGGGGAGAAAAGTCAGTGATAGCCTTCGTTCCCTAAAAGAGAGAAGGGTTTAAGTAAAGTCAGTATTTGTAGCAAATTAAGGAACTCTTTTACTCTTTTGCTCATTTCAATCATTTAACTGGGGCCATGCTAGAGCACTGCATTGAATGGTTTTAGTTGAACAAATCAACCCTGGGACTTATTCTTTGTCAGCCTAATACTTATTCTATCAGTCTCTTTTGCCAAACCACCAAGTTACAAGGACGTAAACACACTAACATCAGTTGTCAAGCAGTGATGGCGAGGGGGGGGGGGACAAAC
>NC_068984.1:60749393-60749971 GCF_001194135.2 Octopus bimaculoides
ATGGCGAGGGGGGGGGGGACAAACACAGACACAAAGACACTTACACATAGATACATGCATGTATATGACAAGCTTCTTTCAGTTTCCATCTATCAAATCCACTCACGAGGCTTTGGTTGGCCCAAACCTATAGCAGAAAATAATTGCCTCAGGTGCCACACAGTGGGACTGAACTCAGAACCATGTAGTTGAGAAGTAAATTTCTTACCACAGAGCCATGGCTGCACCTATGTCACTGAGATACTCTCCACTGACTCTGATCCCTTGTTAGCATGGATCCTTATCAGGTCCCTTATTGGCTTGTATTAGCCGAGGCTGCTCTGAATGGCATGTTAGTCAAGACCAGCAACTTTTAACAATCCGAGAAGTCTGAATATGAAAAATTAGCTAAACTGTAGCATTCAAGCTAGAAAAAGAAAAAAATATGCATTTATACAATATACAACATACACATACACAAATGCACAAAACATACACACACACATAATATATATATATATATATATATATATATATATATATATATGTTTTGTATATATATGTATATATATTTTTATATCTATGTATACATATATATA
>NC_068984.1:60750009-60754368 GCF_001194135.2 Octopus bimaculoides
ATATATATATATATATATATATATATATATATATAAAAATATATATGTATATATATGTGTGTGTGTGTATATATGTATGTAAAGATATATATATATATTAATATATATATGTACATATATATATAAATATATATGTATATATATATGTGTGTATATATATATGTATATAAAGATATATATATATATATATATATATATAGATAAATATATATATGTACATATATGTATAAATATATATGTATATATATATATGTGTGTGTATATGTATGTAACGATATATATATATATATACACATATATATATGTACACGACATACAAAAATACATACATAAATACAACACCCTCACAGATGGCCATGCACTTATAGAGTAGGATATAAACTGCTGATCAATAAATACATGTAATCCTTTATGAGAGGTGAGGCAGTTTTTACCTGATTTCTCTACTTTGATTAATGTTTGACGAGCAATTCACAATTTTCCAACTCATTCCAACTCTACTCAATATAATCAGCTTTGCACCTCAATTTCTCCAATAACTGTCAACACATAACTGAAAAGGTTTTCTGGGGTGGAGGATGAGGAGGATGGGGTGGAGCAGGAGGAATAGTCAATGGAGAGGGTGACATTTGTGAACGAGAATAACAATTTCTTTTTTCCTCTCTCTCTCTCTCTCTCTCTCTCTCTCTCTTTCTCTCAATATTTTAGGGTTTCCTCCCTATCACCATCCAATCTTCACTCCTATTTTCACACCCCCAAAGTAAAAGAGAGACAGAAGAAAATTTCTTGGCACTTGTCCCATATATATTAAGTTTAAAACTAATTTTGCATCACTAGGGTATTATCTTTTGTCGTGTCGAGGAGAAAAAAAAACAACAACAAATCAACAAAATCCATAGAAAAAAAAACAACAACAAAGCACACATGTACACACACATAAAAAAAGGAAAAGATATATAACATTTATATTTTATGTCTTCACAGATCAATAGGTAGGTTTTTATTAATGGTCATAGCACCTTTACCTGTTGCCATTTATAATTTAATGACATAAGTTGCTTGAATAGAGCAGTGCTGTAATAAGAGTAATACCAGTCAACAACTTTTTACAGTCAGGTGTTGACAAATGGCACTCTACTTTAGACCTTTTGATGTTTCCAGTCTCAATATGTATGTATTAGAAAAGTTCAGCTGCAAATTGTAAATGTAAATGGACTGTTCTACCACTGCTTATAGCCATTCTAACCCTAGAGCTGTTTACAAGTATGCACTTTAATATATCTCTACAATGATTGGTTTTGTTTTTTTATTTAATTTTATTTTTTACTTCATTTTAGTTCTTCTAGTCCCATAACTGTCCCTGCACCTTATTATTAATATTTACCTCCTCCTCTTCCTCCTCCTCCTCATCATCATCATCACCACCACCACCATCGTTGTTGTTGTTATTATTTAAGGCAGTGAACTGGCAAAATTGCTTAACTTGTCAGACAAACTGCTTAGTGGCATTTAGTTGATCTTTACGTTCCGAGTTCAAATTTCACCGAGGTTGACTTTTCCTTTCATTCTTTCAGGGTTCGATAGAATAAGCACCTGTTAAGGACTGAGGTTGATGTAGTCAATTAATCCTCCCCCCTTCCCAAATTGCTGGCCTCGTGCCTGGAATAGAAAGGAGCTGGCAAAATTATTATTATCTGTTTTCGTGTTCTGAGTTCAAATTTCACCAAAATGAACGTTCTTTTTCATCCTTTCAGGGTTAATAAAATAAGCACCAGTTGAGCATTGGGGATTAATTGTAATCAGCTAGTCCCCTTCTTTAGATTTCAGGCCTTGTGCCAATAGCAGAAAGATTTGTTCTTATTTTTAAAGTAGCAAAGGCAGGAAGCTGGCAGAATCATTAGCATGCTGGGTGAAATGCTTAATGGTATTTCACCTGTTGCTACGTTCTGAGTTCAAATTCCGCCGAGGTCGACTTTGCCTTTCATCCTTTCGGGGTCGATAAATTAAGTACCAGTGAAACACTGGGGTCAATGTAATCGACTTATCTCCTCCACCAAAATGGCTGCCTTTGTGGCAAAGTTTGAAACCATTACACAGTGTTACAAAATTAAATTTTTTTTTGTCTTTAATCAGTAAGTGTAATTTCTTATTTGCTTCTATTTAGAAACCAAAAGAAATAACTATTGTTCCCTTCAAACGTTGCTTTTGTCACCTGAACATCAATGTTCTGAAACTGACCTATTTTTCATTGCATTTCAGACAGATTCACTGCTGAGTTGCTAAAGCAGAAATATCTTTATTCTGCTCCACACCACAGATTTGCTTGTCAGTTGCTTGATCTTAATAGATCAAGCAACTTACAAGCAATTGACACTTGAGTATGTCTCTTAGTGCCTGACAATATGGGCATCTCTGATGATTAGCAGGAGAAGTGGGGGTGCATCACAGCCATGTGTTGAGAGGGATTCTTTGGGGGGTTTGAATAAATGTAACAAAAGCAAAATTCAAAGGAAATATTAGCCATTTTTCATACATTCTATGGATAAGCAAATAGGAAATAACAGTTGCTACCCAAGGACAGAAATCATATTACACTGTGTTATTCTTAAGATGGCAAGCTGGCAGAATCTTTGACATACTGGACAAAATGCTTAGTGGCATATCATCCATCTTTACATTCTGATTTTAAATTCTTCCAAAGTTGACTTAATGTTTCATCTATTCAGGGTTGATAAAATAAGTACCAGTCATGTACTGGGGTTGATGTAGTTAACTCCCCATGTTCCGTCAAAAACTTCAGGCCCTGTGCCAAAAATTATTATTATTACTGTTATCATTATCTTTGTTATTATTATCATTGCCATCACCATCATTGTCACCACCATTTTCATTATCATCATCATCATCATCATCATCATCATCATTATCATCATTTTGCTTTTGTTTGAAATATAGGCATTAGGTCTGAAATTTAAAGGATGGGCTAAGTTAATTGCATCGACTCCAGTACTTGACTGACTGGTACTTTATTTTAGTAATCCCTGAGAGTATAAAAGGCAAAGTTGATCTTGATAGCATTTGAACTTAGAACACAAAGAACTAGAAGAAATACTACCAAGCATTTTGTTTGACCTGCTAATGATTCATCATCTGTAATATAAATAGTGTCCAGAGGTTGTGCTGTGAAATAGTTGAAGGGAGAAGCAAAATGGGGTAGGAGTAGGGGAGAAAGAGAGAGAGTCAAACAGAGGGAAGAGTATTTAGCTGAGGAGGATGTGGTAGTTGTAAGAAGTAAGGGTGCTATTATATTGATATCAAGTTTTGACACAAGGCGAGCTATTTTGGGGTAGGGGTAAATTAGTTGTATTGACCCCAGTGTTCAACTGCTTCTTGTTTTATCGACCCCATAAGAATGAAAGGTAAAGTTGACCTCGGTGGAATTTGAACTCAGAACGTAAGGATGGACGAAATGCTGCCAAGCATTTTGCCCAACATGCTAACAGTTCTTTCAATGCTTGGTTTCAGCAAGAGAGAGAGAGAGAGAGAGAGAGAATGAAAGTGAAGGAGTAAGGAGAGATAGAGGGAAAAGAATTACTGAAGAGAATATGGTAAAGTCAGAATAGAGGAACACTACAGACATATAGTCACACAGACACACACACGCACACATGATATATTGTGACCAGTAGCAGTTGTTAAAGTACCAGTGGTGCTATCAGTAGGGATATTTGTTAATGAAGATGGAAGTGATGAAAAGTGTAGTGTTTTATTATTGAACTGTTTTTTAAAATCATCAATCACTTAATTCCCATGTTTTTGTACAATTAATTTTCATCCACTAAATCAAACCTGTTATATCTGTCTCTTTGTTTTTCGTATTATTCTACTCCTGTTTGTATATGTAACATTAATTAGGGAACAAAAACAAAATCATAGGCATAAAATTTACATTAACACTCTCAGACCTAGGCCACTGTGCCCATCTTTACCTACCACCCGGGCTCCCGAGCTGAAAAAAATTAATAGTTTTCATCCGCTAAATCAGACCTGGGATCTTTCTGATTTGACGGGCAACACTTGTTTTCTTAACGAAACACTTTCAAACTTGGGATACTGGTAGAATGTGTCATATAAAACATCTTTTTCTCTTAGCTTTCTTAACAAAAATTTATATATTGCAAGTTATTTCATGTTAAAGTTGTCGTATTTCTGTAATTTCAACCAATCACTAACGTCTATTCAGCTGAATACAGTTACTGCTGTTTTTATAAACAATAATTTTTGCCAGTGTCAAGAGTGTTATTCCCTGTTTAATTATATCATTATTCCCTAGTAAGGGTTTAGGGTTTTAAGGTTAGG
>NC_068984.1:60754508-60756218 GCF_001194135.2 Octopus bimaculoides
TCTAAAACCTGAACCCTAACCCTAAAACCCTACAGCTAAAACCAGTACAAACGCACGAACGATGTCATAAATAAGAGTAACACGGGTAGTTGTTGTTGACAAACAACGGCATTAATTTTATTCAAGGGAAAAGATCCCATGACACCGTTGTTTACATTCCACGGCAGTAATTGTTTTCACCTCAATAGACATCAGTGATTGGTTGAAATTACCGAAATACGACAATTATTTACATGAAATAACTTCGAATACAAAAAATTTTATCTGTTCTATAACACAAAATATACAAGTATACGAAGTTTGAAAGTGTTTCGGTACGAAAAACACTACATAAAACATAAATGAAAAGTGTTGCCGGTCAAATCAGAAAGATCCCAGACCTGTTATATCTGTCTCTGTCTTTAGTATAATTCTACTCCTGTCGGTATATGTAACATTAAGTAGGGAACAAGATCATAGGCATAGAATATACATTAACACTCTCAGACCTGGGTCACTGTGCCTATCTTTACCTGCCACCCGGACTCCTGAGCAGAAAAAATTAATAGTTGCACACAAAGCTCAAGAGCAACAATTGCAAGCAAACTGATAGAGAGAATCACAAAAATATTCAGAAGAATAACAATAATAGGTCTGTCTCTCTGTCTCTCTGTCTCTCTCTCTCTGTCTCTCTGTCTGTCTGTCTCTCTCTCTGTGTCTGTCTGTCTGTCTGTCTGTCTCTCTCTCTCTCTCTCTCTCTCTCTCACCATATTTGTTCACATGAATCACTACTTTTCTCATCACTTTCACCAGTTTCATTGCCTGAATCACTCTCATTGTCTGTGTAAGGATAAACTCTTCATCTGAAGAATGAACATCATCAATGGTTTCCTCAACTGTAAAGAATCTAGGCCTTACTTATTTCCAGATGCAGTGTTGGGTTCATCACACATGTGTTTTATCACAAAAAGCTGTTTTTTTTTTCAATTAAAAACATCAGTAAACGATAATTATGGAGGATGCCATTAACAATGAATCGTAAACACTTGACCACAAAGCTGCAACATGATTGGTTGTCTATTTCTAGTAGTCTCTTCTTTTTTATGTGTATTATTCATTACTGCTTTAATAAGAATCTGGTAGAGATTATTTTAAAGCTATTCCCACTATACCAGGATTCCAGGAACATGGCACAATAGGGTTAATTGTATGATAAGTTACTGATAAACTATGGGAAGAAATCAAAGATATGTCCTTTTAGAAATGTAACATTTATATTATATTACTTGTGAGACAATTGACTGTTAAATATATATTACTAGAGAAGTATTATTTTATTTATTTAGTTTACTGGTTATTGCATTGTTATCAAGCTGGGGATTGATTTAGCATTTCAACCCCAGTATTAAGTTTATTAAGCTTGGTATTTATTTTAACAATGTATATTTGTTGAACTGTTATTGTGCTGATGCTTTGAATTCTCTGTAGGGTGGTTAGGAAATGTATAGAGAAAGTATTGTGTCAAGAGGACCCTTGAGTTTGCTGTTGCTGAAGACATGATGATTTGTGTAGTGCCAGTGTCATCATAAAATGTACTCAGTACTTTCCGTAAAACGATTGGTGATAGGGTAGGATGATGGTCACCCCTTTCTCTCTCTTCCCCTCATGCTCTCTATATGTATATATGTGTATATATATGATGATATATATATATATATATATATATATATA
>NC_068984.1:60756341-60769017 GCF_001194135.2 Octopus bimaculoides
ATTGCCAGTGGCCCTGGACTGGCTCTTGTGCGAGTGGCACATAAAATACACCATTTTGAGCGTGGCCGTTGCCAGTACTGCCTGACTGGCCTTCGTATGGGTGACACGTAAAAACACCCACTACACTCTCTGAGTGGTTGGCGTTAGGAAGGGCATCCAGCTGTAGAAACTCTGCCAAATCAGATTGGAGCCTGGTGTAGCCATCCGGTTTCACCAGTCCTCAGTCAAATCGTCCAACTCATGCTAGCATGGAAAGCGGACGTTAAACGATGATGATGATGATGATGATTTATTTATATATAATAACATAAATAATATATAGATATATGCATATATCCATACATATATGTACATATCTGCATCTATATGTATACATACATGCATATATGGGCACAGGACATCACAAAAAGTATTAAACACAATGAGAAACGAAAACATAAAGACGAAGATAGAAAAGGAACTTTTTTTTGAACAACAAAAAAAAAACAGAGAAACGAGACATGCAACATAAAGAATATTTCCCTTCTTCAGTTGTTCCTGTTCCATTACTCCACGTTTCGAAGGCAAGGACAATACGCGACACACACACCAGACACACACACACATATATATATGGTGATCAAACATGTTTTGTATATTAAAGTGAACAGCATTCAAAGTATAAGATTAATCTATATATTTGTACAATTATTGAAACCAGTCAATTTATCTTACTAATAGCTTCAAAGCCACTCAAAGTAGGTGAATACCTAGTAGCAGACTTGGTTGACTCATAAATCTGTTTTGATCAACAAAGCTATTTGCTTTGGATACAAAGGAAGTTGTGCTTACTTCTGCTTGTGAAAAGATAAATGGATATTTTTCTTAATATTAGAAAAATAACAATAAAAAAACCCCAATTCTTTTCCCCTTCAAACGTCAACTAAATCTGATGATAAATGCTCAACTACTTTGAGAGGCTTCAAAACTTAGATTAATAACTTAGATTAACTGATTTCTATAACTGTATGTGTGTATGTGTGTGTGTCTACACACACACACACACATTTGATAATGTTAACTGAAGAGTTATTATACGTATTCTCTTGGGCTATCATTCATCTGATGAAATTGACAAGACTATCATTGTCCTGTACAAAAACTCATAAACCTTTGTGCAAAGAACAAACGGTCTAATTAAAAGATTCCTAACAGAAGAGTTCCTCCAAGGAGACACCTTAGCTTTTTTTATCTTTGTGATTGTAAGTGGACTACACTCTTTGGCAAAATCTTGCCCCCTATCCAAGACAAAGGCGTCACAGTCAAGCAGAAGTGATCAAGACTTCAATAGAGCTTTTATCCCTCTGACCTTTTCTATGCTGATGGTCTTGCTCTCTCAGCTCATCAACTGTGTGATGCATAAGACTTCTTAGCATCCCTTAAGATAAAGGATATGGAGAAAAATTACTATGATTGGAAACAGGTGGGAATTGACAATAGCAAGGGTATCTGGCCACAGAATGCCTGCCACATTTTCCAACTGATCCATGGAAGCATGAAAAAGCAGACATTAAAATAACAATGGTGAATCTACAGTTATCATAAATACACACAAATAAGCACATACACCCTGTCTGTGTAGGTGGAAGTAACTTGTCACATTAAGTTTGATAATTTCAGTAAATGAAAACTCACAATATTCAACTTTAAATGTCTATAATTATCCTAGAGCTAAAATAGAAGTTTTAGTGTTAGGATTAACTAAATATTATGTTATGTATTCTGAAAATACACATATTGCAATAGGAAAATAATAATTCATGCCTTAGTAAGTTGCTTCCTTTACAAAAACAACATACTCAACCGAACACACCATAAAGTTTAAGATAAATACGATGAACAACAATAATAACAATTCTTTGTTGCTTTTATAATTAATAATCACACTCTACTTACAAGATTGTAATTAAATTCCAGCTATTGTCATTAGTTTTGCCACACTTCATACTTTATGAATTAATACTAAATGTGTGTGTGTATGTGTACGTGTGTGTGTGTGTGTGTGTGTATGTGAGCATTTATATAAATATATGTATATATTTTCACACATACACACTCACACATATATAAATATATATATATACACACATTCCCACACATGCATATATAAGTATATATATATATATATATATATATATATATATATATATATACGCAAACTCACACATACATACATAAGTGTATATATATAAATACACACACACACATGTTACATGATTGACAAATGACGTGGTCTGAGTTTATGTGTTGAAATTGAAGCAATTATATTTTGGAAGAGACATGATAGCTGTTGCTTTTGTTTTAACTCTTGGTAGCATTGTTTGTATGTATGCATGTGTGTGTATACATATATAGTTATGTACATATGTATGTATATCATTATCATCATTTAACATCTGTATTCCAGGCTGACATGCATTGGTTGGTTCAACAGTATTTACAAGCCAGAAAACTGTGTTGAACTCCAATGTCTGCTTTGGCATGGTTTAGATGGTCAGATACACTTTATAATTCCAGCCACTTTACAGAGTTTACTATGAGTGTTTTTACATGGCACCAGCACTGGTGAGGTTACCAAGTATCTTGCAAGACAAGACCCTTTGACTGAGTGGGGGTGCAGTATTGAGGGAGGTGGCTTTGTGCAAGGTGTAGGAGTGGCTAAAGTATGACAGAGAAACAGGAACTTACTATAGAAGCGATACATGACTACCTCAGCAGAAAAGAGAGAAAGGAGGGAGATGGGGTATCAAGACTTACCCACAAGGTGTAAGAAAGTGGACAAAGAGGGAATAGAGATAGAGGATTGAAGATGGTTGCATGGAGTAGATGCTTAAAAGTGTGAAAAAAGGTTGGCAGATTGTTTGTAAATGGTTAACATAGGTGGGGGTATGGACAATGGTGAATCACAGTTTGGAGGGGAAAGTAAAAAACAAAAAAACGGAATGGGTCAGAGAAAATGAGGTGATAGGTGGCAGTAAATAAAAGCAGGAAGGTGAAGTGCATCAGTATAATAAAATCATAGCTAGGTCAGAAATAGGGAGATAACGTGATGTATAGGAAAAGAGATGATGTACAGCAACAGAGACAGGGGTCAGAGGCACATAGGGGTGGATATTGTGAGCGGCAAAAGGGAGGGTGCATTGATGGCAGAATATTAGATGAGTGACAAGAGAAGTAGTTCCATGGATAGAGTTAAGTGGTAGCACAAAAAGAGGAATGAAATATATGCAGTTCTGCTCTTATACAATTACTGCTAGTGAGGCAACAGCACTGCTGTTTGAAGTGTAAAGGAAAAGTGAAATGTGGGGAAGGCTTGGCAGGTACAGATTGGGTGTGAGGGCATAGATATTGACAATATGCTTTTATGATCTTATTTTTTGCAGATAGATGATTCTTCTCAAGCATATCAGCTTGCCAATCAGCTCAATTCTTTGTCATCTTCTCCATGAGGTTCAGCAATCCAAGATCAATCTTCAACCCACTTTAGTTTGTTGCTGGTAATCTCTAGACATGTCACAAAATTAAGCTGATTCTGATCAGGTCTTAGGAATGAATATTTGGCTGTGAAGTATATTTGAGATTTGATGTCTCTGTATACAATTAGACATGTGACTAGAGATACCAAGGTTGTCTTAGTAACATTATGAGTCTCTGGAAAAATCATTGCACTGGGACCTTATGGTATTATTTATTTACTGACAGCAAGCTACAGCATACATAGATCAAAATTGAGTCCCTAAACACGTGAGAGCCCTGAGCAAATTAATGCTGTGGGTTCTATAGTATTTATTTATTTACAGCAAGCCATGGGATCAGAATTGGGTCCTAGACCTCTGAAGCCACCTTGGGAACTGCTTTGTGTGTTCATGCTTTAGGGTATCACTGAGTGATATGTGATATGATATTTAGTTACTTATAACATTAAAATAATGTGTCTTGAAATGCTTTTATTTTTAAAAGGCATGTCACCAAGGAAAAAGTTTGGTGAGCTCTGATCTAGGAAATCTTATTAAGTCTGGAGGTGAATGTCGTCAAATATAGTGACTAGACAAGGGAGGAAGTTGAAGCAACTGTTAACTCTGTTCAAAACAAAGGATTTATCTTGTACAGAGTAAAAGACAAACTGGATGAAGAAATCTTTTTATATTGTTACTTAGCCTTAGGCCAGCAATGATCAACCAGATCAGATGTGTTCCAGCCACAATCAGATTGTATTTATTTAGACAATGTCTCTAGAACTACATTATCTAATGAGTCCAAGAGTAGAGTATGATTCAAGTGGGGAGGGAAATTCAGCTGCTAATTCTAACAGCTCAGTGGTTATACAGAGGTTCAAGTTGCTGTCTGATGTGTAAGATATGATACTACACGACAGTGAGACATGAAGCATGGAGACTGAATATCAAAGCTCTGCAGACGATGAAAAAGATGAAGAGATTGATAGATAGATAGACTGATAGATTGATAGATAGATAGATAGATAGATAGATAGATAGATAGATAGATAGATAAGCAGAGAGACCGACATAAATAAATTGATAAATAAATCAGATTTCAACTTAACTTCACAAACGAGATGACAAAGAAAGAAATGAATGATTTATGTTCTACAGGAGAACCATCCAACTCTTGGAGTAATGGATGTTAAAAACCATGCAGTTAAAAGGTGTACACACACACACCACCACCACCACCACCACCACCACCACACACATGCATATATATGTACAACATACATACACAAGCCTATATGCTTATATATTCAGATGCACATATGCTCATATAAATAATACATGTAAATGTTTAAGAGAGAGAAAATTCCTTTTGTCAACGATAAAGTTTTATTCTGTTAATATATTCTATTATATTCCTTTCTTCTTTCTGACAATAAAATTTTCCAACAAATATCCTCGTTAGAAAGCCTTCCATACTTCCTGATTATCATTCCACAAGACTTATTTTACACAGCGCAACTACAACAGCAACAAAAGTAAAAATACTTAAATAGTAGGTTACATAGAAACAGGAATTTTGAGAAAAAGAAAAACAAACAAAATATGTCATTTTTGTTGAATCACATTGTGTATAATGTTTTTTATATGTGCATATATGCATACATATAGCTATATATATAGAACTATATATACACATTTATATATATATATATATAATTATATATATATACATGTATGTATATATGTATGCATATATATATATTCTTTGTTTATATTTATCTTGTTAATTGTTTAAAAAAATCTTTTAAATTACATTAAATATATATGTGTTTGTATGCACTTGTATGTGTGTTTTTATAAGTATCTGTATATATATATATATATATGTACATACCTGTATATACACAACATACATGTACATATATACATATATATAATTATATGTATATATGTATGCATATTTATATATATATATGTGTGTATATATGTATATGTATATATAAATATATATGCATATAAATATATTTCCTGTTTATGTTTGTCTTATTTGTTAGATTTTCTTTTCAAAATTTACATTTAATTTACACATTTAAAAAAAAATTTAAATTACATTAAATGAGCAATTAACTGTTTGTCAATTTGCTTTTCTTATTTTCTCTCTCTCTATTTTACATTTAAATATGATTTCATTCAGAAAAGCTAATAATTGTAACTTTACATGCTGCTAGTGTTTCATCACACTAGTGCAACGTTTAATTTCAATCTTATGTTTCATTGAAAGCTGTGTTATTTATAATTTGTTTTTATTCCTTCATTTCATCACCTATATTTTTGATTTTATTATCATAATTTTATATTCTTAAGTGCAAGCATGGTTTTGTGATATGAAGTTTGCTTCCCAACCACACAGTCTCAGTTTCTGTTTCAGTGTGTGTCTCAGGTTTTTGGCCAAGTGTTTTCTACTATAGCTCCAGGCTGACCAAAGACTTATGAGTGGACCTGGTAGATGGAAATTGAAGGAAGCCTGTCATATATTATGTATATCTGTGTTACTGTCACTTTGCTTTGACATTATTTGATAGTTGTAAATGAATATCACCTGCATAGAAGTAGTGTATTTAATTTCCAATCTTCCATGAAAACATGTCTGGTCATGGAGAAATTTTATCTTGCTTGGAAACAGTTGAGGGTTGGTGATAGGAAGGGCATCAGGCTGTAGAGAATCTGCCTTGATAAATTCCATCTGATCCATGCAATCAAGGAAAAGTGGACATTAGACAATAATGATGATGATGAGATGCAGGATGTTGAATTGAGGAGCAGGTAGAGCATCAGAGAAAACTCCTTGTGATGTTATTTATGTGATGATATTTATGTGACGATATTTGCAATAGTTCTGGACCTATGTGTTCAGTTCTCACTAACATAAAATTTACCTGTCTTTAAGAATAAATAAAATCAAGTACCAGTGAAGTACTTGAGTCAATATAATCAATAGTATCATTTCTACAAAACTTTGTGGCCTTGAACCAATATGAGAAATTCTTGTTATTATCATTATTATGGAAAAGGCAGCAAGCTGGCAGAATTGTTAACAAACTGGGCAAAATGCTTAGAGGTATTTAGTCCATCTTTACATCCTGAGTTCAAATTCTGCAGAGGTTGACTTTGCCTTTCATTTTTCTGGGTTGATAAAAAAAGTACCAGTTCAGTACTGGGGTCAACATATTTGACTCATACCCTCTGCTGAAATTGCTGGCCTTGTGCCAAAATTTGAAACCATTATTGTTATTATGAAGGTGGCTGCCTGGTAGACTTGTTAACTTACTGAAGCAAATCCTGCTAAGCACTTCTTCCAGTTCTTTACATTCTGAGTTCAAGTGCTGCCTTTTATCCTTTTGAGGTTAATAAAATAAGTACCAGTTGCACACAGGGATCAATATAATCAACCAGTTCCCCCACCACAAATTTCAAGCCTTGTGCCTATAATAGAAATGATTATCATTATTATTTTGCTAGTGCATGCTAATTTAGCTAGCTGGTAATTTATCATGAGGTTTGATGACAATCTCTGCAAAACTCAAGAATCTTTCTTAGGATTCTTGCAGAATATAGAATGGTACTTTTCTACAGGTCAATGACACAAATTTTAATTCTTATTTCTTTCAATATTTTAGGTAGCATTTTAAGTGTTGTGCCAAGTGCACCAATCACTACAGGAATAGTTGTTGTCTTGGTCTTCAGTACTCTGGATTAATACTGATATTTCTCAATTTCTTCAGGGTTTTTTTTTTGTATTGACTCTGCTATCATAGGGAATTGCAAAATCTATGACCTTACACTGTTTACTTTGTCTTCTATAATCATATCTGGCCTTCTTGCCAGAATAGTATGGTCAGTCTTTATGGGGAAGTCCCACAAGATCTAGTAATTGTAATTTTCTATCACAGCTTCTGGTTTCTTCCAGTCTTTTAGGTAGCATTGTGAGGAATTTCTTTCAGTCTTTTAGGTAGCATTTTGAGTGTTGTGCCAAGGAATAATTGTTATCTTGGTCTTCAAGAGTCTCCTTAGTATTCTGGTTTGATCCTGATATTTCTCAATTTTTAAAGTTTTTTTTAATCTACCTGCTGTCATAGGGAATTGCAAGATCTATAACCTTACACTGTTTATTTTATAATTATACCTAGTTTTCTTGCTTGAATAGTGTGGCCAGTTTTTATGGCAAAGTCCCACAAAATCTTGTAATTATCATTTTCCTATCACAGCCTTTGGTTTGTGTTGTCACCAGTTTTCTGTTGTCCTGTAGCCACACATACACACACTCAGCTAATGGCTAATATTTCAATGCACTCTTTTACCTACACAATCATGTTTGCACTTATACTCCTTTTATGCTTGTATACTGCACTTACTCAAAATGTGCTCTTTACTTATTATTATCATTACTGTTGTTGTTGTTGCTGATTACTTATTTCTTCTGCCTTTTTTTCTCTTTATTTCTCTTCATATATAGGTTTTAGACCTGATAGATGACAGAATACTGGCAGGGTGCAAAGAACAATCACGTGAATTCAAACAAAAGGCATTGGAAGCCTTAGATATATTTGAAGCATCTGAGGCAAAATCTGCTTTGAAGAACATTTTGCTGGCAGTCTCAAAATTTTGATCCCAAATAATCATTAAGAAGAAAGAAAAAAATAAAATAATGATAATAATAATAAGGAAAAAAGGAAAAAATATGATTAAAAAAATGAAGTAAATAGTATAATTTAATAAAAATAAAATTAAAGAAATAAATATATTGATGTATTATTTTTATTTTCACACTGAAATAAATTACTTCAAGATGAAAAAAGATGGTCACAGAAAAGAAATGGTAAAAAAAAACCCATTCTTTTTTTTTTTTTGCACTTAGAATTTTTTTATTATTTTTTTTATTATTTGTTTAGTTCTCATCAAATTCATTGATTTTAGTTTATATAGATTTTATTAAATCCCCAAGATGCTAGTTCTTTATATATATATATATTTTTTTATACTGTAAAAACTTTATCTTAACCAAACATTTGGTGATAACCATAAATCGTAGTTGTAAAAGAGGATAATTCAATATAAGTTGCATGGTTTCGCAGTCGAAGACAGTGGTGGAGGTGGTGGTGGTGGGGAGAAAATATTCTTCAAAGTTATTGTAATCATCCCCTTTATCATTGTTGCCATCATCATTGTCTTCCTCCTTTTCATCATCATCATCATCGTCATCATCATCAGCTTGTCATTGTTATTGTCATTGTAAACATCAGTATCAGCATTATTCCCCACCCTCATCACTTTCATTACCAATTGTTGTACTTTGCAGCATCTTCATATTCCACTTCCATTGCTGCTTCTGTTGCTGCAACTAATGCTGCCACTTCTACTGCTACTAATGCTCCCTCCTGCTGCCACCACCAGCACCACCACCACAAGCAACATCACCACCACCACCACTACCACAACCATTACCCAATTGTGGCACTCAATTTTATGTTCATCATTCAAATGTTAATTGTTATGATGGTCATGACATTGAAAAAGGAAAAAGCACCAGTACTGATGAAGTACTGCTGCCAATTTAGATTTAATTGGTTACAAATCAAGAATCTCTAAGGTAATCTGACATTCTCATTAACTTCATTCTGGCAGCTTCTGCAATGACACTGGTGCCAAGCTGTATTGCCTCTTGCCCTTCCTGTAAGTGCTGTCATTACTGTGGAGAGGGGAAACTTGAAGGTATAAATTTTGCCAATGCCCTTCTATCATCAATTACTTTATAGAGTGTTCTTCTGCTCAAACCTTTTGCTCCCTAGGGAGCATAGGCCATTGATGATTTCCCTTCTCTGTTCTCGACTCTGGCCTGTCTTTTTTATTTCTCCCAAGTTTTGTTGGTTTTAAATTGTCATC
This sequence comes from Octopus bimaculoides, assembly GCF_001194135.2. Taxonomy (NCBI): domain Eukaryota; kingdom Metazoa; phylum Mollusca; class Cephalopoda; order Octopoda; family Octopodidae; genus Octopus; species Octopus bimaculoides. Next base: position 60,765,776 of record NC_068984.1, read on the forward strand.
GATGGGTCTGTAACTTTTCTGTTTTTAAGGTGGAGATTTTGGCCAAATGCAAACCTATTTTTTACCTCTAGGAAGAGGTAAAAAATGCCTCAGGGTTTGAGCAGAATATTTGTTACAATGATATTTCTGCTTCAGCAGCTCAGGGCTGAATCTGTCTGAAATGTTATAGAAATTAGGTCAGTTTGAAAACATTGATTCTCAGGTCACAAAAGTTAAAATAAGTTCTGAGGTGAATTTGATGTGATCAATTAGATTTTTCAAAGTAGTGCTCAAGCATAGCTGCTGGCTGGTGGCTGAAACAAATAGAAGAGTAAGTAGATAATTTAAGAACTATTATTATCTAGCAAATAATTCTGGTATAAAAAGTGCATGTTTGACAACTCCAAAAGTTTACTTAATATAAATTAGAGTTTTTAAAAATTAATATGGAATTATAACAGTGCATAACATGATTTTTGTTGTTGGATAGCAACTGTTAGTTCTTATTTGCTTACCCCTTGAAAGTATGAAAAATAGCTAATATTTCCATCAAACTTTGCTTTTCTTACATTTATTCAAACCCCAAAGAATCCCTCTATGATGCTACCCCACTACTCCTGCACTTGATCAGAGATGCACATATTGTCAGTCACTAAGGGGCATACTCATGTGGTTAAGGTCAAGCAACTGACAAGCAAATCTGTGGTATTGAGCAGAATATTTGCTACAATGATATTTCTGCTTCAGCAACTCAGCGCTGAATCTGTCTGAAATGTAATAGAAATTAGGTCAGTTTGGAAACATTGATTTCCAGGTTACAAAAGCAAAGTTTGAAGGGGATAGTAGTCATTTCTTTTGATTTCTACATAGAAGTAAATAGGAAATAACACTTACAGACCAAACACACACACAAAAAAATATTAATTTTGTTACACAGTGTAATTCATCAAACAACATATTTTGGCTTACTATATCAAATATGATAACTTCTATTTTATTTTTATGCTTTCATACATCAGACAAATTCTGGCTAATGTTCTGTAGTCATTCTTATAAAGTTATTACATACACAAACTCACACAAAAGAAACTCTGTATCCTTCTTGTATATTTAAGATTTAGCAGTCACTGTTGTCTTATACATTACTGACAAGGTCTTATAAGGCTGAAACATGTCTCAAGTTCTTAGCATACTACAAGATATTTTACTCATTCCCTATTGTATTTGGTATTTATATTTGGTTAACAATAATCCTGCTAGTCTTGCAACAGAAAGACTGCACGAGAAGATGATAGCAGTTGTATGGTCTTGCTGTTAATGGACACGTTGCTGGAAAATGAATTGCTGAAAAAAAAAATAATAAATAAACAAATAAAAAGTGTTATCTACATAGGTTTTGAACTGAAAAGTGTGAAAACTGTTTAGCTATTTCTTTTCCCCATAAACCATCTCTATCACCATGATAATAATAATAATAATAATAATAATAATAATAATAATAATAATAATAATAATAATAATAATAATAATGAAAAGTCTTTCTTTTCAATGAAGGTAAGTAGATTCTCTGAGGATAGAAGTCACTGATTGAGTTGCTTATTCAATCAACTACTGAATTACAGTTATGTTTCAAGCACAACTTATTTGTGGTAAATACTTCCCAACTGTCAGAAGAAGTACAATAACAACAGCAATAACAATAATAGTGGTTGCTGCTGCTGCTGATGATAATGGTTACTAATTTAGGCTCAAAGCCTGTAGTTGTGAGGGAAAGAGTTTGGTTGATAAACCAATACTTGACCAGGCTATTTTATTTTACTGATTCTCAGAAGGGTAACAGCAATGTTGATCTTGGTGGGATATGAATCTCAATGGCACTATTGAGCCCCCCCAAAAGGATGAAGGACAAAGTTAACCATGTTGGAATTTGAACTTAGGACATAAAGATGGATGAAATGTTGATAAGCATTTTGTCTGATGTACTAACAATTCTGCCAGTTTGCCATTTTAGTATTATCATTACATAAATAATAATAATAATAATGATAATAATAATAATAACTACAAATGATAAACAGCTGGAAACATTACTACAGACAGTACATGGATTTACCAAAGAAATAAATATGAAGTTTGGATTAGAAAAATGTGCCAAAGCAACTCTGAAAGGAGGAAAACTAGATAAGAGTAGCAACATCACACTAGATAAAGCAAATGAAATAAGAGAATTAGACCAAATATTTAGGAATCAATGAACTAGATATGATACAACACACAAATGAAAGAGAAAATAGAAAAAGAATACTATAGATGAGTTAGATCAATACTAAAAACAGAGCTCAATGCTGAAAATAAGATAATAGGTATTAACACTTTAGCCGTCCCAGTTATAAGTTACAGCTACAATATCCTTAACTGGACACTAAACGAACTAATGAAAATAGACAGGAAAACAAGAAAAATAATGACAGGATCTAGGATGCACCACCCAAAATCTGACATAGAAAGGTTATATATACAACGTACAGAAGGTGGGAGAGGCCTTATACAACTGGAAAACTATTATAAAATAACCACCATAGGACTGCAAAAATACCTACTTCAGATGCAAGGAAAACTAATACAAATAGCCACAAAACACGAGCAAAAAAAAACAAACTGTTTTCAGTATTTAAGGAAGCTGACAAATACAAACAAGAAATCATACTACCTAATAAATATGAAGAAGAGGAAGTAGAAACAACAACAGCTATAAAACAAATAAAATCTCCAAGCTAAAACTAGAACAACAACGGACCATGATAAAACAATGGCAAGAAAAGCCTCTTCATGGCAAATACTGGGCTAAACTAAATGCAAAAGAAATAGACAGAGAAAAACCCCAGATGGTTGAGAAGCTCAAGACTCAAAGCAGAGACTGAAGGATTTTTAATTGCAGCACAAGACCAAAGCCTCCCCACCAGAAATTACCAAAAACATATAATGAAAAGAAACATAAAAAGTAACTGCAGAATATGTGGCGATGGATAAGAAACAATAAATGATATTATCTCTGGCTGCCCAGTCCTGGCTAAGAAGGAATATATTCACAGACACAACAGAACTGGGACCTACATACACTGGAAGCTATGCTAACACTATTGAATAACAACAGAAAAAAGATGGTATAGGCACATGCCAGAAAAGGTCGAGAAAACGAGAAGGCAACCATACTCTGGGATATACCAATACACACAGATAGAGAAATTAAGGCCAATAGGCCA
>NC_068984.1:60769027-60783974 GCF_001194135.2 Octopus bimaculoides
GAGCATCACAGCAAACCACAGCACATACCCAAGGCACACAGAGCTGCGCTCAGTAGTGAATTGAAAACACGTTATAAAAATAAAACTACTGAATAATAATAATAATAATAGTAATAATAATAATAATAATGATAATAATATAGGCTGGAAACATTACAGGCAGTACATGGATTTACCAAAGAAATAAACATGAAATTTGGTTTAGAAAAATGTAGCAAAGCAAACTTGAAAAGAGGAAAACTAGTTAGGAGTAGCAACATCACACTAGATAAAGCAAATGAAATAAGAGAATTAGACCAAAGCCAGACATACAAATGCTTAGGAATCAAAGAACTAGATATGATACAACACACAAATGAAAGAGAAAATAGAAAAAGAATACTATAGATGAGTTAGATTAATACTGAAAAGAGAGCTCAATGTGAAAAACAAAATAATAGGTATCAACACTCTAGCTGTCCCAGTTATAAGTTACAGCTACAATATCCTTAATTGGACACTAAATGAACTAATCAAAATAGACAGGAAAACAAGAAAAATAATGACAGGATTTTGGATGCACCACCCAAAATCTGACATAGAAAGGTTATATATACACCATATCAAAGGTAGTAGAGGCCTTATACAGCTAGAAGACTATTATAAAATAACCATCATAGGACTACAAAAATGCCTACTTCAGAAGCAAAGGAAACTAATACAAATAGCTACAAAACACAAACAAAGCAAAAACTGTTTTCAGTCTTCAAGGAAGTTGACAAATGCAAAAATGAAGTCATACTACCTAACAACTATGAAGAAAAAAGAAGAAACAACAAAAGCTGTAAAACAAATGAAATCCAAGCTAAAACTGGAACAGCAATAGATCATGATAAAACAATAGCATGAAAAGCCTCTTCATGGCAAATACTGGGTTTAACTAAACTCAAAAGAAATAGACAAAGCAAAATCTCATCAATGGCTGAGAAGCTTAGGACTCAAAGCAGAGACTGAAAGATTTTTAATTGCAGCACAAGACCAAAGCCTCCCCACCAGAAATTACTCAAAACATATACTGATAAGAAACATAATAAGTAACTGCAGAATATGTGAAGATGGACAAGAAACAATAAACCATATTGTCTCTGGCTGCCCATTCCTGGATAAGAAGGAATATATTCAAAGACACAACAGAGCTGGGACTTACATACATTGGAAGCTATGCCAAAACTATGGAATAACAACAGAAAAAAAATGGTATAAGCACATGCCAGAAAAGGTTACAGAAAATGAGAAAGCAACCATACTCTGGGATATGCCAATACACACAGATTGAGAAATTAAGGCCAATAGGCTGCATATAGTTGTCAGAGATCATCAAGAAAAACATGCTTTCTAATTGATGTATCAATACCAACGGATGACAACATTTCTCTAAAAGAAATGGAGAAACTTTCAAAATACAAAGACCTGGAAATAGAGGTAACTTGAATGTGGAGTCTAAAAACAGAAATTCCTATCATAATAGGTGTCTTAGGTATGATAAAAAAATATTCAGACAAATTATAGCAAAAACACCAGGACTAACAAATATATATAACATTCAGAAACTAGCACTACTAGGCACCACACACATCCTATGTAAAACACTTTCAATACAGTAACAATAAGAACATCACAAAAGCACATACCCAAGGCACACACAGTTGTGCTCGGTAATGCAGTGAAAGCACATGAAAAAAATAAGACTACTGAATGATAATTATAGTAAACTTAGGAGAGACAAACAAAAGTGCCTAATAACTGACGTGGCAGTACCAGGAGATCAACATATCATCATAAAAGAAGGAGGAAAGGTTGATAAATATGGAGACCTGAGAATTGAGATTGCTAAGATGTGGCAGCTACGAGAGTCAAACATAAAAGTCATCCTTATTGTCTTTGGAGCATTGGTTTCAATACCACCCAATCGGAAAAAAAAAACACCTTAAAACTTTAGAAAGACCCTACAATCTACGTGTATAACAAATGTTGGCATTATTTGGAACTGCACGCATATTGTGTAAAGTACTGTCTGTCTGAGATTCTTGTTGTGACTAGACAAACACTACAAATCCCCTGTAGACACAATATCTTCAATCAACAACATCACGATATTGTGTGACGTCTATAATAATAATAATAATGATAATAATAAATAAGAGTTTCAAATTTTGGCACAAGGCCAGTAATTTCATAGGAGTGGGGGCAAGTAAATTACATTGACTCCAGTGCTTGACTGGTACTTAATTTATCAACCCCAAATGGATGAAAGGCAAAGTCAGCCTGAATGGAATTTGAACTCAAAATGTAAAGATGGATGAAATGCCACTAAGCATTTTGTCTGTCATGCTAATGATTCTGCCAGCTTTCCACCTTAGATAATAATAATAATAATAATGATAATAATAATAATAATAATAATAATAATAATAATAATAATCGAATTACTAGTATGGGAAATAAAATATCTGTGGGCAATGGAAAAGGTTGAGGTGGTCCCAGTTGTGGCTAGGGCACTTGGTACGGTGAGGACCAGAACTGAAATCTATTTTAAAAAAATACGGGACAACATTAGAGTGGGGCACTAACAGAAAACAACATTCCTTGGAATTGCTAGAATACTTAGAAAAGTGCTTGACAATGGAAGATGCAACTGCAGTTAACTGGTTGTGGACAATTGGCAACAATATTACCACCAGCAACAAACGCTCTGTGACACGAATAATAATAATATAATAATAATAATTATAATAATGATAATAATAATAATAATAATAATAATAATAATAATAATAATAATAATAATAATAATAATCATGATGATAATATGTGTGTTTGTGTGTGCATGTATACACACACAATAAAATAAGTGTATAGTATAACAGAAGACACATATTTGAGAAGCCATGTTGTAAAACTTCTTGTTTGTGAAGCAAATTTCTTTTCAACTACAGCAAACCATGTGACTATTTACAAATATAATTTTGTTAACCCTTTCGTTACTGCATTTATTTTGAGATGGTCTGTGTTTCTTTTAATTACTTTAAATATAACAAAGAATTTAGTAAAAATAACTTAGTTAGGAACATAAATTGTGACTAAGGTTTGGTGGAAGATTTTAATTGAAAACTTATGAAAACAAGACATCTGTACTCAGAGCCAGAGCTGGTTTCAGCCGGGTTGGTGATGAAAGGGTTAATATATCAAATATGTCTAACTAAGATATATGGTGACATTTTAAAGAAAAGTGTAGCTAATCTAATCCAGTCAATAATATTACCGCCAAGAGATAAATTTATGGAACAAGGAGAATGAAAGACAAAGTTGACATCATCAGGATATGATATGAACACAGAATGAAAAATCATTGGATCAAGACCTGCAAGATATTTTGTTCTGTACTCAAATGATAATATTAACCAGGATAATAATAATAATAATAATAATAATAATAATAATAATAATAATAATAATAATAATAATAATAATAATTGTTGGAGCTCTGGGAACAGTGAGTAAAAACCTTGAGAAGTACATGGAACAGATAGGGGCTGCAATAAGAGTGGAGCACTTGCAGAAAACAACACTGCTTGGAACTACTTGAATACTCCAGATGGTGCTCAAAAAATAAGGGGTGTTACCTTAGTTCACTGGTAGTGAACAGCTGGCACCATAGTACATCTCCAGTGATAGAAGCTGTGCAAAGACAATAAATAATAATTATAATAATCCTGTCTACTATAGGCACAAGCCCTGAAATTTTGCAGGAGAGTGTTACTTGATTACATTGTCCCCAGCACTCAACTGCTACTTATTTTATCTACCCCAAAAGGATGAATGGCAAAGTTGACCTCAACAGAGTTTGAACTCAGAACGTTAAGACATGAAATACTGCTAAGCATTTTGCCCAGCATTCTAACAGTTCTGCTAGTTTGCCACCAAAAATCAGCCTTACTTGGAACTGCATGCATATTGTGTAAAGTACTGTCTGTCTGAGGTCCTTGTTGTAAGTTGACAGACAGTACAAACCCCTGGTAGATGCAATATCTTTAATCATGCTATTGGATGCTGTGTAACAGCTTAAATAATAATAATATCATCATTGTCAATGACAGCAACAAGGAAAGTTAGAAGCAAATAATAATAATAGTAATAATAATAATAATAATAATAATAATAATAATAATAATAATAATAATAACAACAATGATAATATTAATAATAATATCATCATTGTCAACAACAGCAACAAGAAAATAGAAACCAATGATAATGATGATGATAATAATAATAATGATGATGATAATAATAATAATAATAATATTAATAATAATAATAGTAATAATAATATTAATAATAATAATAGTAATAATAATATTAATAATAATAATAGTAATAATAATAATAATATACGTAAAATAATAATAGTAATATTTAGTAACTGTTATCTTTCTCTAACATAAACTTACTTGTGTATTGTTTTGAGACTTCAACTGCTTCACCAAATAAATATGCTGACTACCTATACCTACCAACCGCCATCGCCGAAAGAAATTGTGTAGCTTGCAAATCATTTTACTTGAAATTGTATGTGTCGGCTAAAATAGATTGTAAAATAGTTGTTGGGACTAAGAAGATTTACAGTCATGTATATTCATCCTATTAAATGTAACTGGCCTCGGGGCAAGTTAAAGAAATGACTTTGGAGAGTAATTGTCGGTTACAAGCCGAGGAAATTGCTATGTCGCTAGAACAAGCCTCTGACACTTAAAATACTTCTCAGCGTGGAATAGTAAATAAGGGAAAAAGAGAAAGAGATTAAAATGGCAATATGATGCTCGGTACTTCGATATTTTGGCTCAATTGGTTTAAGGCTAATAGAACCATTTTGGAGAGTAAAATATTCATTGCCTCCAACTGTGATATTTAGATTCTTCAAAGAAAAACTCTGTTCTGCTATAGGAATTAACTTTCTTTCTAGCTGTCTAAGAATTAAGGTCATTTGAATCTAAATAGATTCAAGAGTCAAGCTTTTTTTAAACTTGTTTACTTTATGATTTTCTTTTTGTTTTTTTTTATATTTTTTCATAGGCTGCATTTTGTTGCAAAATGTAATTTTTTCTTCAAGAAAGTGAGTGAAAAAGTATATAAAAAGTATTAAAAAAATACAGATAGACAAGAAAACAATTATATTAATTTTCCAGTTACTCACTTTACAGATCAGGGGAACTTTCTAAAATTACCCTTGTATATAGTGAATATGGTTTTTTTTTGCTTTATATTTTATATTTTTAATCACAATTATATCAAAAGACAGTATATTTTCATGTTTCTGTCATCTCTGTAAACAGAACAGCTAATAGTGCTTCTGATTCCCAAGGAATGGCCTAGAAATATTGCAACAATGTTGTCTGTTTCTGATTTATGCATAGAGTTACAAATTAAGTAATTGAAAATTAGATTAAATCAAGATCCTTTTAGACCTCTATATTGCTAAATCCTTTGCACAGTCTTACCTGAGCAGTTAAATACTTTAATAGTAAATATACACCAGACTGGGAAAACTGTAATTGTAACAATGAAACCTTTATGTGGTTATTCAATGTCTTAAAAATAGAAGCCAAATTTACCTAAAATTACAGCCTACTGTCTTGCAATAGGCAAGAACACATTAGATAATGTCACCGTACATACACAATAAAAAGACCAGATGATCATGGCTGTGATACTTTGGAACATTTGTTTGTTCAATAGCTGCTTACTTGGGGTTAAACAATGAATGTAATTATGTGTTCCTGACTGAAATTATATTATAGTTTCCTTTGTGAATGAATACACTTTGAAATATAATATGCTAACACCCACACACCTGAGCCAACAAAGGGAGCCACTCCATACTTGCTCTACTTCTTAAAAATAATAACCAAATATCCCTCAGATCATGCCCCTAGTCTAAATAGTCCAAAGTTTCCACCACAAAGGTGAAATATGGGATGGTCTAGGTTGGCATGGTTTTAATCATCGATGTGCTTGGTCAGAACTGACATGATGTTAAACAACAAAAACAGCTCTCACACAACAATAGTAATATAATAATACTCCTATAATTCAGAAGTACTAATTGGTTGAATAGTGATGATGTATGGTTTAGTGGTTAAGGCTCTCAACTGTAAGGCCATGAATTCAATTCCCAGTGATGCATTGTGTCCTTGAGCAAGACACTTTATTTCACATTGATCCATTTCATTCAGCTGGCAAAAATGAGTTGTACCTGTATTTCAAAGGGTCAGTCTTCTTACATTGCGTCATGCTAAATCTCCCTGAGAATTACGTTAAAGGTATGTGTGTCTGTGGGAGTCCTCAGCCACTTGCTCGTAAATTTCATGGGCAGGATGTTCCATCAATTGGATCAACTGGAACCCTCACTGTCATAACCAACGGAGTGCTAATTGGTTGAATACCAGTTATGAATTATACATTAAAGAATGTAGTTCTAGATGTGATATACTTGAAAATAAGATGATATGGTCATGATTGGAAAGTCTTTAATCATCAGGATGAAAGAAAACTTGTGAAGAGCTATGGAACCACATGGCATTAAACTTCTCAGGGGAGCTCAAAGCTTGTCAACAGATAATGGGAAAATGTTGAAGAAATACTGTCTGATGCACTTTAACAGGATGGATTGTGTGAAAACTAGTTATTGTGTAGAGCTTAGTCAGCTTTCACTGAGCAGACTAATGATGAAAAGAATTTAAAACACAATTATCTTTGTCATCATAGTTGTCATCATCACAGTCACTGCCACAGGAAAATGAGAGAGAAGAGAAGGAGAAGAAAGAGAAGATGGCAAAGATCTGCTTTTGTTTTTTCAGTAATAGTACATCCCAAAGTTGATCCAGTATGAGCACGTGTTTAAGAAGTTCACTTTGCAAGTATGACAGTCTGGGTTCAATCCCACAGTGTGGTATCTTGGGGTCAATGTAAGTATTTGTTGCTTCAAGTTGACCATTACCATGTGAATGTAATTTGTCAAATGGAAACTGTATAGAATCCTGTCAGATGGATTGTACATGTAATTCTAAAGGTGCAATTTTGTTATACATTCTGTTACACTGATTCTGACTGAGAATTATGCTAAGGCTTCAAGTGTTTAGGAAATCTGAATTGTTATTTTCAGATGACTAAGATTCAGTAAGACCAACACCAGAACCACCATCACCATCACCATCACTGTACCCCAGGTGATGTATCCTTTTTCAAGGTTGTAGAGTATGATTTAAGAGTGATTTGACTGCTATTTCATACAAGTTTTAATTATCTAGAGACAAGAGAATACAGGAAGCTAGTCACATTACTCCAGGCAATGTGTTGTGTGAGGGAGCCCATTAAGAGGGTGTATTACCTGCAAACCATGGAATAGGCCAAGATGCTTTTAAGCAAAGCAAGTTCTCTTAAAGTTCTTATAGACATTCTTGTATTGATTTTTATCTGTTAGTAATATAAGGTGTAGATACCCACATAAAAAAAGCACATGATCTGGAAAAACTTGCTGAAGAGAATTGAAAGTGCAAAAAGATGTTTTTAGTGATCTGAATTTGACCCCACCCCCAATCTTCTCTATAGGACAAATAATGCTTACATACATATAATAAATTATATCACATCTTTTGTGAAATAGTGTATATGGATTTTTAAAATAGCCACCGCAGATCCATACATTTTCGGCACAGTGTAGTTGATTTAATCAAACCCAAGGTGATTTAATAAAACCTAGAAAATAATGAATTTAGAGACAAGTGCGTTGAGATAGATGTTCTCAATGCAGAATGAGATATAATTGAATAGCTGGTGACAGCTGGAGTAGTTTGAAGAGTGGCAGAGATATTGCTTGAATTGAAAGAATGAGGAAGAAAAACTTTGATCTGAAATAACTGGAAGTTTTTGTTATTGATAGCCATCTGGATATCAGTAACTTGATTTTATAGATTGTCAAAGCTGTCACTAAGTGATAGACCAGAATGAGAAACTAGCATCCTATCCATGAATAAAGTTGGATTTCCAGTTGATAATAATACAAAAATGTGAATGGGGATTTTTTTTTCCCAAAAAATTTGAAACCAATATTCTTCTGCTATGGATTGCCTGGTAAAAAAAAGAAAAAAGGAAAAGATTTTAAAAAGTGAGGAATTCACCCTTGTACATGTTTACAAACAAACACTTACACACTCACACACTTATATACATACATACATATATACATACATGCATACATACATACATACATACATACATACAAGAGACCAAAGTGTATGTACGCTGCCATATGTATATAAAAAAGAATAGAAAAGTGGGACAAGAACGCAAAACATTGAAACAACTGATAAAAAAAAGGGACAAGACAAAACAAGGATGGGTCATTCAAAGTTTTCTTTCCTCAGTCAAGTTCCTGATTATCTTTGCAATTTCGGCTGGTTATACTTGAGATTTCTCCAGATAAATTAGTTTTTCCTTGGGGCTGGCCAGATTGGAGCAATCTTGAGTATAACCAGTCGAAATTGCAAAGATTATCTGGAAAGAAAACTCTGAATGACCCATCCTGGTTTTATCTTGTTCCTTTTTTGTATCATCTAACTGTCTGGATGTTTTGCGTTCTTGTCCCATTTTGTATTCCTTTTTATATACAAACATACATACATACATGTGTGTGTATGTATGTATGTATGTATGTATGTATGTATGTATGTATGTGTGTGTGTATGCATTGATATTTACCATATTTTGCAGAGAGGTTTTAATGCAACCCAGAATAATGCATAAATAAAAAATACTGGGTCTGGAGTCCCTAGAGATAAAACAGAAATGAGTAAAAAAGAGATATAGAGAGACTGAAAGTTGTAAAGGAGTGTTAGTGTGTGCTACAGAAACGGTCAGTTCAACATGGCAAAACTCCATAGTTTTCTTTCTCAACAAGGGTCTGAGACAGTCTTTCACAGCTTCTGAAGGTAAACTGGTAAGTCTATGTTTTCTTCGTCTTTAGTTCTATGTCACATGATCACAGGTCATGCTCAGTAGACATATTTTCATCAAAATATTTTACTACAGAACTAAGAAATATTGTCTGCTCGTAGACAATGCTCTTGCTGAATAAATCATTTTTTGGCTAGAATTGCTTCGAACAAAATCATCAACATTGTCCAAGGGAAGGTGAAATCAAAGGCAGCATTTTGAGATACTATATTAGTTATTCTATATATTGCTGGCTGGGAGTTGAATCACTGCTATCTCTAGCAGTTAAGTGTCTATCATTGACAAGACCAAGGAAGATCAAAATCATATGATCTGGTAGTCTTGGTGCTGGAAATAGCTGGGATTTATCTCCCTGCTAGTGATATACACAAGAGTGTATTTTGCATCTAAAATCCAATATGAGAGTTTCTCTCATGGTATCTATGGCAGTATAGTTTGTTCTAACAAAACATCCACATTTAAGTAGAGATAAATATTACCTCCAAGTATTAATACTGCCTCTGTCACTAATACACACTATATTAGTTTGAGTGAGCAAATGTGTGTGTATGTATGTGTGTACTTGTGTGAGCATATGTTATGATGGTGTCCACTAAGTGAGCATGGTATTGAGCAGAATATTTGCTTTAACGATATTTCTGCTTCAATGCTGAATCCGTTTGAAATGTAATGGAAAATGGGCCAGTTTCAAAACATTGATGTCCAGGACACAAAAGCAAAGTTTAAAGGAAATAGTAGTTATTTCCTTTGATTTGTAGATAGAAACAAAGAGGAAATAACACTTACTGACCAAAAAAAAAAAATGTTACACTGTGTTTCCAAAGTCAAAGGACCCATACACAAACCGAAGTAAGATATTTGTCTTGGCAGTGTTAAGTGAGTTTTGTAACAGAGGAACTTTGTCCTAGAGACATACCATAATGAATTCAACCCTTTAGCATTTAAACTAGACATATCTGGTCCAAATAGTCTGCCAGCTTTATGTTCAAAGTGGCCAGATATGTCTTCTCAAATCTACAATATAATGTCATTCTAAAATATTGAAACTACAAGATAATGCATGGTTAATTCAAAACAATGGGAATAAATAAGAATTTTATTTAACAAAGTAAGCTGGATGCTAAAGGGTTAAAGCATATCATCTGGACACCAGCTAAGAATTTCTAAGATTATAGATATTTGTCAACTCTACACATCCTTTTGACAGTTATTGCATTTGTGCTACTGAGTTTCTAGCTCCACTCCTCAGTAGGCTAGTTTGCCAGTCGTGGAAGTGGTGGTGGTGCCACTTTAGTTGACCATACAAGAAGATTTACTGAATTACTTGTTACCAGCAGCCTTCACAGAGTGACCTGTATTCTATAAAGTGTTACATGCACAGAAAAAGGATAGATTTATAGAAGCTAGAATTTTATTTATAATCCTGATAAAGTATTACTGCATCTGTCATTGCAAGTGCTCTTTGCTTTTAGATTATTTTTATTAGAGCAATATAAAACCTGATTACTATTGGACTAAGTAAGTCATAAGTAAACTGAACTTAATTTTAGTCTGTTTTTAGACCTAAATCAACTGCCTTGTTTGACACTGCCACCTAGATCTTAAATGATTTTGGAAGAGTTCACTCTGTTGCAGGTATTTAGGCCAAATTTTCAATCTGAGACCTCTCCATGTACTCTGCTTTCTCCTGCTAACCATTAAAAATATTGCAGGCCTATTCGGAATATTTTGCATACAGAATGATGACAGTAGTATTGTAGTCTTTGAAAAGGGTGATAGAATTGATATTATGATGTCAAAATAACTGTGATGTCTAGTTATGTCCCTTTGTTTCAAAGTGCCAATTCCACTTTAATTCCACTGTAAAAATTTGTAAAACTTTTCAGGCGTTTATCATTTAAGTATTTATATGCATGTCTAGACATGCAACTATATGTGTGAGAATACATACATAAGACAAAACATACAAATCTATACATGCACTGACTCTAAATTACTGCACATGTACACACATGCATGGAAAAATACCCTGTTGATGTTGTTGAAATTCGTTTCGTCATCTCATGGTCAATACTGAAGGTATTTAAACTGACAGCACTCCTCCCTCTAAATGCATGATTTGCGTGTTTATGTAAGACACACACACACATACATCCCTACCTATACAAATACCAACATACATACATGCATACATAATACATCATCATTTAACGACTGCTTTCCATGCTGGCATGGGTTGGATGGTTTGACTGAGGACTGGCAAGCCAGGAGGCTGCATTAAGCTCCAACCTGTTCTAGCAAGGTTTCTACAGCTGGATGCCCTTCCTAATGCCAACCACTCTGAGAGTGTAGTGGGTGCTTTTTAAGTGCCACTGAAACAGGGGCCAGTCAGGTGGCACTGGTATACATACATGCATAAATATGTAATACACTGCCTAAGTACTAATCTTGAGAAATTAGGCTTCTCAAAATCAGAAAGGAGAAAGCTGATTTGAAGACTAAAGATCCAAGCCATCACTGGAACTGTAAAAATTTGTAAAACTTTTCAGGCGTTTATCATTTAAGTAGTTATGTGCATGTCTAGACATGCAAATATATGTGTGAGAATACATACATAAAACAAAACATACAAATCTATACATGCACTGACTCTAAATTACTGCACATGTACACACATGCATGGAAAAATACCCTGTTGATGTTGTTGAAATTTCAATGAAAGAGCCTTGGGTATAGGTTAGAAGCTTACTCTTTCTTTATTAGCAAGAACTCTTGAAATAAAGCTGAATGATAAATGAGGTGATGTCAAAAAATTTTCAGACAAGTTCTGTAGCATGCCAACAGATGGCAGCACAGTAAAAACTGTCAATGACCTTCATGAGGCATATGTTTACTTTGCAAGTTGTGAAATTTGTGTTTTTGTAATCACATTTATGTTGTTGTCTGTGATTTTGTCATGGATAAGACCAAAGAGCCAACGTAAAATTTTACATTAAATTTTGGAAGTCTGCTACAGAGACATTGAACATGAGGCAATGGGTCATATGTATGGATTCAAGTGGCATGGGTGCTTCAAAAGTAAAAGAACATCCTTGGAAGATGATGAGCAATCTGCAAGACCTGCGATGAACATCACCCCCAAAAATGTGGTATTGTGCATTGAGAATTCATCTCTCTGTGTCAGACCATTAATTGGGAATTCTATTGTGATGCTTTGAAGCATTTGAGGGGGGACATTTGGCAAAAGCAACCAGAACTGTTGAGCATGAAGAACTGGATTCTTCACAATGACAATGCACCCTGTCATTGAGCCCTCCTCATTCATGAGTTTCTTGCCAAAAACAACATGATATTGCTTTTGCACCCACCCTATTCTCCAGATTTAGCAACTGCGTACTTCCATCTCTTCTCTATAATGAAAATGCAGCCCAAACGTCACTGTTTTAACTCCATTGTTGAGATCTGGAGCAAATTGCGGAAGGTCCTTGACTCATTTACAGAAAACAACTTTCAGGCTGGATTCCAAAAGTGGCAGGATCGCTGGGGCCAGTGTATTGCTGCACAAGGTGACTATTATGAAGAAAATGATGTTAAAACTTAGGTGAATAAATTATTTTTTATTAAACATAACTAGTCCTAGGACCTTTTGAAACCACCTTTTACATGCACACACACACACACATGCATAAATACATACATATATACATACATATATACATACATACATACATATGTACATACATACATATGTACATACATACATATGTACATACATACATACATATGTACATACATACATATGTACATACATACATACATATGTACATACATACATACATATGTACATACATACATACATACATATGTACATACATACATATGTACATACATACATACATACATACGTACGTACTTACATACATACATACATGGTGATTGCTTCATCTTCACAGAGGACTGCTGTCTTCTTGTTGCTTTCTCATAGCCAACAGTATTTCTGACTTTCTGTTTTTAGTCTCTAAGATGACTATTCAGTTCCTTTGCAGATATACATGGTTTGAAGCATGGGTAACACATGAAAGATGCAAATAACTGCGTCCATCTAAATGATTAGGTCTGCATATGTCACCACTTTTCCATTGTCATAAGACTTTCAACAGATGGACTGGCAAAAAAGGCCCTCGTAAAGAGACATCTGTATATTATCAAATTATAGTGATAAATGCTTGTACAACACTAGAACTATTCTCTGAGTCTCCAAGAACCTGATAATAGGCTAAAGCAAGATGACCAGTAATCACATGAAACTTCAGGTTTTACACCAGAATGTCCCTCTTCTATAACAAGCATGCTGTGACAACAGCCAAGGGTTCCACACTCCTGTTGGTTTTACTGAGTGACCTGACAACTACCAAGGGTACTTCTGTGACCCTAAGCTCAGAGGGATTGTTATCATTTATGCTAGTTAACCCATAGCTGGGACCCTGACAAGTGATACTACTCTGGGTCACACACAGGAATAATAGACACTCTCACACACACATGCATTAACATGAACACACACACACACACACATACAAAATCTCTTACTTTGATCAAGCGACACATTCATACATAATTCTCAAACCCAAATAAAATGCACATATACCCACTCCCTCAGACATTAAAATAACTGTCACTGCAATAACAAGATACAGTATGTCCATTTTGGATATTAATGTGACAAAGGTGGAGCAAAGAGGGCACATAGTTCATGAGGCTCTGAACTTCATTGTCGTTGACTGTGAGTACACACTAGTGACAAAAATCAATAAGCCAGAAAGGCATATTTAGCACTCACATTAGCTGCCAACATTTAAGATATTATCTCTGGAAGAATCCCAGGCAATGTTTTTACATTGAGTATGATACACAGATGGCTATTTTAATCTAATACTACTCCTGTTGCATACATACCTATATATATATATATATATATATATATATATATATATATATATATATATATATATATATATATATATATATATATATGTATATATGTATGTATGTATGTATGTATGTATTCTTTTCATTTTATTCAATAGAATGTTGAACCTAAAGCTTTTAAAACCTATTGTCTGTATCAAATATATTCTATATTCTGGCATAATCTACTCAATTTCCATCTTGACTTATAAGAATTCTTTGAAAGTTTCCCAAACAGATATCAATTTATCATTGAATTATTTCTTAAACTCAACAGGATGCTACCATTTTCCATTCAATGCCTGTATTTAAGTGAGTATAATTACATTTCTGTCAGAACTTTTCTCCACTTACATAGCTTCCTAATTTGGGCTTGCCTTAAATACATCAATTCTTCACTACCTTTTTATGACACGTTTGTCAAACTTGTCTTGATGAGAATGAATAAATAGAGCAACTAAATAACATTACTTACCTACTTTAATGTACAACAGTACAGGCAAATCATACAAGATGGGCCAGTATATTGGATTAGGAAACTCAGTTGTGAAATGTCCATTCTTTACAAAGATTGACCATATTCTTATTTCTTGCACATTTAATCAAATTATATGAATGATATTTCTTTATATTCCATTCTTTTATCAAGTGGATGAATGTAGAAACGTAATTTAGTAGTCTTTGTATGTTAAAATTTGATAGCAATTTAAATACTAATGAAAAAATTTGTGTGTGTTGTGTGCATGCATGCGCTAATATTCATATGTAATTACCTCATTTGATTTGTTTTGTAGTGTTGTTCTTAATGTAAAGGATTTACAAAATCGTACTACTGAAAACAAGATTAAAATAAAAGTACAAGTGTGTGTGAATGTATTTATATAGATACATACATACATATATATATATATATATATATATATATATA
>NC_068984.1:60784771-60792070 GCF_001194135.2 Octopus bimaculoides
GGTGAAAAGTAATTAGGCATTAGAAATTGCTTATAGAATTTTTAGTATCACTGAAATCATGATGAAAACATTTTTAAAACAGACAACACTAATACAGATTTTTTTAATTTTCTGATTGTCTTATTTCTTATTTTCCAGATGGCCGGTTGCTTGACTGTTCAAGAGTGAGCTAAGATCGCAGCATGCTATGAAGTGTTGAATTCCATTATCTTGGTTCAGAGATGGTGGTGTGCATAGAAAGATAAGCATGCAAAACCATGTCTGGATACAATAAAAAGTTGTCATGCAAAGCTAATGACCATGAGCTCTGTGAATGATACAAGAAGTGGCCATCCAACTACATCCCAGTCAGTGGAGAGCATGGCAACAGTGCAGAAAATGCTTAATCACAGTCTGCAAAAATCAACACATCAAGCAGCTCATGAAAGTGGGCTAACAAGACGCACAATATGTATGGTGTTGCATAAAGAATTGAATTTTTGTCCATAGAAACCTCATTATGTGCAGGAGCTAAAACCTGATGAGTCGACATGGATTTCATGAACAGCCTCCAAGAAATCTAGATCTCACTCCATGGGATTTTTACCTGTGGGGTTGCACAAAAGAGGTGTACAAGATAAAACCTTGTACACTGGAGGACTTGGAGACATGGATTCAGGAGGTTCTCCATGATATCTCAGACAACATCCTTCTGAAGATTGTCCATTCCATCCCTGGCCATCTGAGGAAACTGGTTAATGCCACTGGTGCTTACGTTGAAATATCAAGATTTACTTTCATTTTCCCATATAATAAAGAACATGTATCAACATGTTTCAATAGATTTGTAAAAGGGATATGGATTTTATTACCAATATTTAATGCCTATTGACCTTTCATCCACACTGTATACTACATATAAGTATATATACATATATATATCATCATCATCATCATCATCGTTTAACGTCAGCTTTCTATGCTAGCATGGGTTGGACGATTTGACTGAGGACTGGTGGACCAAGAGGCGACACCAGGCTCCAATCTGATTTGGAAGAGTTTCTACAGCTGGATACCCTTCCTAACACCAACCACTCCGAGAGTGTAGTGGGTGTTTTACGTGCCACTGGCACGAGGGCCAGTCAGATGGAACTGGCGATGGTCATGCTCAAAATGGTGTGTTTTATGTGCCACCTGCACAGGAGTCAGTCCATTGGCACTGGCAACGATTTCGCTCGAATGTCTTCTCATGTGTCACTGGCACAAGTGCCAGGGAGGCGACGTTGGTAACAATCAACGGCCACACTCGAAATGGTGTATTTTACACTGGTACAGGTGCCATCTCGATTTCACTTTCACTTGCCCCAACAGGTCTTTGCAAGCCGAGTTTAGTGTTCCTACAAATTTGGTTCGATTCCGACTTTGATTTCACTTGCCTCACCATGTCTTCGCAAGCGGAGTGGTAACAAATTAAAAACTCTATAACTCCTAAACTACTTAAACTTGAAAGCTGAAATTTGAGATGAACTGCTTCTGCATCGCATTAAGTCAACACACCGAGTTTGGTAAACTCGAGTAAGCATTTTGACCCCTAGAATTTTGCATGATTTGGGTCAAAAGTGGAGTTAGATTTCACAGTTGGGGGTGACGTTTTTTAAAAAAGTTTAAAATAAAGGTTATTGTCTCTACTTATATAAAATTGTTTATGGACTTTTGGTACAAGAAATTGTTTATCTCCAAAAGTCAAAAAGTTATAACCCTAACACACACACACACACACACACACACTCACACATATATTAGATCTCTAACAGAATGCCATGATGTGTTCCTCTGATGATCCATTGTGGTTAGACATCCAAATACACTTGGAATATTCAATGCTGCATTCAAGACAACTGCACTGGTGAAATATACGCAGGAACTAAATATCCATGCTGGTATTTATCTTAATTCTCCACTCTATACACACTAAGAGAGAGAGAGAGAGAGAGAGAGAGAAAGAGAGAGAGAGAATGAAAGAGATATACTTGGCAAAATGAAGAGTTTAATTATTTATCTGTGTCAGCTCAACATTTTGGTATGCTGCGGTGTAATTGGCGAAGTTGCCACCTAGCACACAACAGCTGCATAACTGAAGTGTCAGCGAGTTTTATTTACTGCTTAATTTTTAATCTCAGATTAGAGCTTATAATGCATAATGTCACATTAAAATATATCTTAGCAGTTAATTAATAATTATTAATTTCCTCTTATACTTCGGATTAATTCTAGCGGCAAACATTATCTGAGACATCAATAAAACCGTCTGTCCCGATAACTTTTAATGGTTGACGTGTTATATGTGAAAGAAAATGCCACTCTTGTGGGGATTGAATAACTGTTAAATATTAAGTAAACATTTATTCTTTTACAAGTCATTAGATCGAGGTAATACCGAAGCATCGTATTGAAGAATTTCGTTCAACCAGATAGAACCCAGTACAGGCATATCTCAACTTACATCATTTCGCTTATTTTTGTTTGTTTTTAATAGATAAACCTCAATTTATGTCGGTTTCAGCGAACATATTTAGAAAAATAAAATTTAAAACAAAAATTGCCTAAAAACCAATACTGAAGTTGAAAATCAAATAAAATACATGCGAAAAAAAAAAACATTTATTAAAAAATATATAAACTTTTGAAAATAATTTTTGTGTTACATCATTTATTGAGTTGAGTCGCCAGTCTTGGAACTAATTCTTTTCGAATTTTGGCACAAGGCCAGCAATTTTGGAAGTGGAGTTAAGTCAACCATTAACTCTCCACTGGTACTTACTTTAATCGACCCCGAAAGGGTGAAGGGCAAAAACTCGACCTTGGCGGAGCTTGAACTCAGAATGTAAAAACAGACGAGATGCCACTAAGCATTTTGCTCAGTGTGCTAATGATTCTGCCAGCTCACCGGCATTCATGCCTTGGAACCACCCACTGACGTAAGCTGAGTTATGCCTGAACTTGGTCTGAAAATAAGTTTACTGAATTTCAGTTGCTACTTAAGTCCATCTAGAGATGCATCGACTTAACACTGGTATACACAAATATACATGCAAACACACATATGCACGTCATCATTTCCATCTATTTGATTTCATTCGTGAAACAGATGCTATGGTAGAAGATAATTGATCAAAGTACCACAGGTAGGATCGAGTTTTGAATTATTTGGTTACAAAGTGAACTTTTCAAACATGCCCTGGTTTCTATACATTGCGTATTTACTTGTTCAAAGTTGATTCACTCCATGTTTTTTGCTACATGTGTAACTCTATACACACACACATATAACCACACACACACACACATATACTAACATACATGCACAGTCTAACATACACACACATATGATAAAGGAATATAAATGGACAGCTCAATTTATGTTATGTACATTTCCATTGCATGACTATAGAAATGTTATTAATGTGTATTATTTCATTACACAATATTACATAATATTACATTGTTACGTATTATATATTGCGCCAAATGTGCAGCGTCTGCTGTTATATATAATGTATTCACAGGATCCTTAATATCATTGTGCAATGCCTACTATACTGACCGGTTGGTAGTGTATTAATGTATTCTTCCTAAGCACTTTATGGAGAAATAGTTAAATTTACTGTTTGTACATCTATTGTAAAAATTGCTCTTAATGTTGTGTGAACTGAAATCCTTGTTGACCTGCTGCTGATATGAAATAAAGTGTTAAATACTTATGGTATGCAAATTTTTAGCCCCAGTTCTTGGTAGTTACTACATTTGTTGTGTATATAGACAGATTGGTTATTTGTATTTCTGGGGTTGGTTAAGTGATATAGACACCTCTGATGAAAATCCATTAAGTTTCAAAACCAATTAAGGCGCTTCATAATTCTTTTCGATCTACTGAGAAATAGCTAAATTCACTATGTCTGTATATCTGCTGTATACATATATGAGTATATGTATGTATGTATGTGTGTGTGTGTGTGTATGTGTGATTGCGCATGAGTACAACAGTGACCTGAGTGTCTTGGCTGATGGCGTTGGGCTATTTGAATGAAAATGGATTATTGTACATGGAATGAAGGAAGATTAAAGCTGTTGGAGTTTTGTGATGTTAATAACCTAATCATTTGGAATACAAACTTCAGTTAACTTCAGTGAATCTCCAAGCTTAACAGGTTTCATACTCATCAAGAAAGGGGACAAAAAGTTGGTTGAATATCAAGCTGTTGAGGAATATACTACCTGATATAGATTAGTGACTAGTAATAGAGTAAGAGCTTGATGGACCAAGAAGCACGGGGGCAAGAAAATCTGGAAGCTGAAAGATCCTCGACTAGACACAGATTAAATGCATAACAAGCTAATGCATATACTGTGAAGAAGATAAAGACATTTAACATATAGAAAACAATTGGGAGACGTATCTCTGGACAAGCTTACATGGCTCTCACAAGTATACAAAGCATGGTAATACCTCAAAGAACTTGCAACCCACTTTGTGTCTTGGAATGCTTCAGTTGATGAAGAAATAGAAGAGACAGACCTGGAAAGAATGGATGAAAAAACAGAAACAACATGAAATAGCTGTAAAAAGCTAAACCTCAGATACATGTAACAAGAAGAGAAGCAAAAAGTAAGATAATTTGCCAAATTTTCTGTGATGCGGAGGTCAGAGGCATGAGATGTTCCAGACTGCAAAGCAGTGTGACAGTGTGAACAAGAGCATCATTGGTGGATTACAGTTCATTGATGGAACATGAGTGTCCCAGTTTGATGGAAAAGTAGTGGAATGGTTTGTAAAGTTACAGCCTGAAAATAATGGAAAGAAGTTGGGAGCAGGGGACAATATCAGGTAATAGAAGAAAAACTAGATATTAGGTATAGCAGAGCAAAAGGTGAAAATAAGAGTTATTACTAATGCTTTGCTACGTGGTGAGATCAAAAGCTTGAGAATGCCATTGTGAAAACTGATTACATAATGTTAAGGAGCGGTATTTCACTGACTAATGCCGAGAAGAAAGGGGCATGGAAATACAACTAAAGGGGGTAACTGAATAAGATGAATGCATGAGGAGCATGGAAATACAACTAAAGGGGTTACTGAATCAGATGAATACATGCTGAGTAGTAATCCCAACAGATGAATCAATGACTGAAATTTACAGCTATACAGTTGAAATGCCTATTAAATATATGAAAGTAGGCAAAGAACCAAGGATGGTCGCTGAGGTAGTGAAAATATCTGGTGAAGTAGAAAACATGCTAGGCACTCACGTAATCAATCATGTTGCACAGTAATGTGCCATTCCTGATGACTTGCGTAGTAGAATCATCAACTGACACAGGAGCTAGGGCGATGCTCTAGAAAAAAGCAGCTGCAGTGGTATCAAGTTGATGGACCATGTTATGAAAATAATAGAAGGTAATTAAGAAGAAAATCAATTGAGATGAGATGCTGTTCGGGGGTGGGTACATCTGATACTCAATTCCTAGTGAGAGCACTAAAAGAGAAGTTATTAGTAGGGAACAAGTCACCATATTTAGCAGTCCTTTGAAAGAATGCAACAATTTGTAGTCTAATGTTACAAAGTAAAAAGTATAGAGGAAGGGCTTGTAAGGTCCATATGAATATGTACAGTGATACACTCAGCATGATGAGAATGAGCAACAGTCTCAGCAATGAATTTAGTGGGTAGGTAGGTGTCTATAAAGCTTCAATTCTCAGCCCGTTTTTTGGTGATAGTTCTACAGGCCATATTACATTAAATATGTTAACAGTAACTTAACCTCTGTTTTTCAAATGAATGGCACTTCTGAGTAACTAACGTTAGTGTTTTTTCCTAAATATAATTGTTCACATCTATTCACGTACAATATTCTGCATTTACTAGGTAGTTGTCGCCATGTTAGTTTGTCAAATGTAGTAATCCCTGAGTCAATGAATCAGTCTAATAAAACTTAAACATGTCTGGTATTACTTCCTCATATATTTTCTGGACATTCGAGTGCGATCATTGCCAGTGCCACTGGACTGGCTCCTATACAGGACACGAAACTCGGCTTGTGAAAACCTGTTCGGGCAAGCAAAAGCGAAATCGTGATGGCACCTGTGCCCAGAGTCGCCTTCCTGGTACTTGTGCTGGTGGCACGTGTAAAGACATTCAAGTGAGATCGTGCCAGTACCACTGGATGTCTTCTGTGCAGGTAGCACGACAAATACACCATTTTGAGCGTGGCCGTTGCCAGTACCACATGACTGGCCTTCGTGCCAGTGACACGCAAAAGCACCCACTACACTCTTGGAGTGTTTGGCGTCAGGAAGGGCATCCAGTTGTAGAAACTCTGCCAAATCAAATTGGAGCCTGGTGCAGCCATCTGGTTCACCAGTCCTCAGTCAAATCGTCCAACCCATGCTAGCATGGAAAGCAGACATTATGCACTGTCAAAACAGTCTCTTGGTATTGTTGAATGAAATTAAATTTCCATGTGCCCATTGAAGAATAGTTAAAAGAAGGTTGGTTTAAAGTTCTTGTTGAAGATTTACAAGCCTAGTATGAAATATATAGGTTACTGGGGTTACTCGTGAAGGTTGCATTCGGGCAAAAGGTTAGTGTACTTTATATAAAGGAAAAATAAGAAAACAGAGATACCTCAACTAATAAGTATATTTATTAATTGCAAAAATAAACATGATCTCTAACAACTGTTTTGATTCATACTTTAAAGATTATAATTGTAATGATCAAATCATTTTATAAAACAGAATATTGTCAGAGGCAGAAAAAAAGATATACCAGTATGTTATTAGTTGTTAAGTATACTGAACATTACAGCAAACTGAGTAATGTTATATGGATATGCTTGGTATAAATCTATTAAGAGAGACATAGGATGTATATTTAGTGGGAAATGTACACCCTGTATCTCTCTTAATAGGTTTATATCAAACTTATCCGTATACTTAACAACTACGAGATTCTGCTTTATAAAATGATTTGATCATTACAATTATAATCTTTAGAGTATGAATCGAAACAGCAGTTAGAGATCATGTTTATTTTTGCAGTTAATAAATATACTCATTAATTGATGTATCTCCATTTTCTTATTTTTCTTAAATAGATATAAACCTTGGTTTATCTAATTACCTATTATTCATGAGTATTATAAATAATATTCACAACAAATACTATGTAATGAACCAGTAATCCATTGGATATTACTATCCCTTAATAAAGCTTATCCAAACTCTAACTGAACAATATATATATATATATATATATATAT
>NC_068984.1:60792403-60793260 GCF_001194135.2 Octopus bimaculoides
GTGTGTGTGTGTGTGTGTGTGCATGTGCTTGTGTGTGCGTGCGTGTAAGTATGTCTATAAAGAGGTTTGACTAGATGTAAAAGTAAGAAGATCATTAGTGTAAGGGATAGAAGAGCAAAGGTAGAGAAGCCAGACACTGAGACACGAGAGAGTTAGTGGAAGTTAGATAAAAGAGAGAGGGACATATCGATATATGTTTTTAGGAAATAGTTTCAAAAGGAACTTCTTATCTAAAAGACTAGTGAAGCTCATAACAGGAAGATTGAGAGAGAAAATTTGGTTCTCTGCACAGCGTACATTAATTTTGAAAAAAATTCGTTTAAAGTTACCATAGTTACAGAACTCAAAATTATATACGTAAAAGTTTACATCTAAGTAGAATTTATATTAAAATATCTGAAACGTGTACAAGTTATGTCTTTGCTTTAGATTTAATTAGTTTCTTAGGAATTTAGCAGACAGGTCAAAGGTTTGACAGGAGAGAGAGCAAGGAATTTGACTGATAAACATATTCACTTGTGCCTTAAGATTTAGCTGTCAGCGAGGTGTAGAAGAAAGAGGGAAACGAAGAAAAGACAAGTTATAAAATGAAAGAGCAAAGCAAAATCATTAACTTCACTTCTACATATTCAATCACAACATACACTTAACAGACACAGACAGACAGACACATTTTTAAAAGTCTCTTTTGCTGTTTTTAGCCATTCAGCTGTGACCATGTTCGACACATCGCCCAAACAACAATATTGACAAAGATAATGCATACACACACTTTCATGCAAATGATTGAAGATGTAAACAAACACCCAAACACACACACACACACACACACACACACACACACACACACACACACA
>NC_068984.1:60793314-60801201 GCF_001194135.2 Octopus bimaculoides
CAGTAGAGCTGGAGATAATTTTAAAAAGTCACTAATTTATGTTGTATGGTAATTAATGCACTTGTATTTGTCTGTATTCGTCAAATACATACTAGTGACCACTCTGAATCGTTTTTATTTTAGCTTATTTCTTTTAAAATTATGCATAACTAACTAAGCTATAAATGTGATCAAGCTCTATTTAAGTTCAATAATCATTGTTAATATACACTCCAAATAATATTACCATCCAGTGAAGTGGACACAGAATTACATATAGGAGGGGTTTACAGCATGAGTGATAACCCATAGTAGTTGTAGACGTTAAATACAAAAGGATGTGGTTACCCGTAACCTGGAGCATAAATGAGAGCTACCACGGTATCCACCTGGGTAAAATATCTCTCTAAATTCACATGCACATGCACATGATATACATATATATGCTCATATATACATATCTATCTATCTATCTATCTATCTATCTATCTATCTATCTATACATATATATATATATATATGTGTGTGTGTGTGTGTGTGTGTGTGTGTGTGTGTGTGTGCAATCTATTCTCTTGTCGACAATAGTGTATTAGTGTCCACTTGTTCGATGGACGCTGATATGTCATTGTCGTAAGTCAGACACCTCACACACTAATTCAATAAATCAATGAACTATCGATTTATTGGATGAGTGTGTGAAGTGTCTAACTATTCCCCAGACTCACATACCTTTTATGTAATTCTACAGTAGAAACAGCGTGACACAGAGTATGACAAAACTGGACCTTTGAATTGCATTTTCAATTAATTGTACGTGCTTCTCGGGAAGTTGTGGTGTGTCTGAGGCTATGGTATTAAAACATTTACTTTAGATACAATGCAGTGGGACAGACCCAGGATTGCACAGCTGCAAAACAAGTTTCTTAACCACCTTACACACACACACACACACACACACACACAGATATACAAACATAGCTACTGAAAATGGCATGAAGAGCCGATTTTAATGAATTTTAGTGCTAAGTCAAATCTTGAGCGTGCAAGTTCAGATTACGGTCACGAATTGCAAGTTTAAATTATGGTCACAATCAAATACAATCTTGTCTTTTTATGAGCGTTTTACAATTTAGTGTGATAGTTAGTCATATATTCTTAGTTGGCTGTCCATAGTATCGGTTAGACTGCGTGTGAAGACAATGACCATGCTAAAATTTAATTAAGTTTTGAAATATTTTATTAACCCATCTCAGGTTAATAAAATATCCAGTATATGTGTACATTCAATATATCAATGAAACAACATTTAACGAACTTAGCACTTAGGAAACTTCTGTGATATAACTTGTTGGTTAATATTACGCAAGTATTGTAAGGAATTTAAATTACTGTATGACATAACCATGTTACATAAGAAAAGTGAAAGTGGGGGAGAAAGACCAGTTTATTAGAACGAATGACATAGCCTCCCCTAAATGGCTTAGAGGTTCTCTGTTCTGAATATGAATAGGCCAGCCTCTAGTACCTTCGATCAAACTGTTTGGCAGGAAAACTAGATGCATTACTTTGAAGTTAGCATGTGCTTTATGCACGAAAATGTTAATATCTTTTATGACAACAGTTTTTCATTTATGGAGATACATTCCTTCAGGTTCTAGAATGGGATACTCTGAAAGCTATAGTTCAAATCTCAGGCCTCACTACAGGATAAGGATAAATAGTTATTTTTTTAACATTGTAATTGTAATTATTTTTAACATTATTACGTTAGAACTCTGCATTACTTTTTCCTGCAACTTCAAATGGAAAGAAATTCAAGAAGGGATCTTTCTAGTCTGAGCACACATTCACAAGTACATTACCACTAACAGAGATTTGTTAAAATTGCACAAGGCGATGACTTTGATAACTAAGTGCCAAATATTTGGACTGGTGAAGTGTTACAAGTAACCATTAGCTTACATCTATTTTGGTCTGATTAATAAATAGTTTTACTCAAATTAAATTGATTCCATTATATATCAAAGCCACCAGACCATAGGAAGGAGAAAATTTCCAATATTGTTGAAAGCCTTAGATGACTCATGGTTCTTGTAGTGCTATCAAGACGAAATAATTTTTCATGGAAGATAACAAAAGCACCAAACGGTTTGCAAGACCATTTATCAAGGAGATCCAAATAAACTGAAGATGACTATTACTTTTACAGAAAAATACCAGAAAATAGGAGCTCTCTTCTTCTTAGTATGAGAACATGAACTTGACAATTGATAGATAATTTCCCACTGTCCTAGTCAGACGAAGACATTTATTGCACATATCAGTTTTCAGTTTTGTAATTATGTCCTAGAAATACATCATCAAGGGATCTGATCTGACGTTGCAATGTTTTCTCTGATACAGTAAAATAATCAGATGAAGTCATCCAATTCCCTTAGGGTCAATGCACCAATGCCAATAAGGCTTTCTGATGAGTTTTGCTTCTCCCCATCATAAAGATGCTCCAGCATTCAAGAACTTGTTCTCTTCTTGGAAAACAAAAACAGGTTTACAGCACTCAAGTAGCTACTACTGCACAACAAGCACAATGTTTGTTCGAGGATGCTTGAGGGACACAATGCTTGTTGCCATTTTTCATGCTGTACCAGCATAATGTTGCTGTAACACCAAACTCCATTGTACACAACATAGAACAAAAAGCAATGGAATCAAAGAAAGGAAGGTTCCACTGTTGAAGGCCAAACTGACATAAAGTTTGTCAGTACTATTGGACCATTGGAAGAGAATCTACTGTACATGCCATTCAATGTGAGTGCTTCTCCCTACGACTTCTCCATAAAGTGTGAAATTAAAATCCATTCTAAATTCTTTGAATAGTCAATGACGAAGTTTGCCCCACCTACAGTGTGATATGATTTAGACATGGATTTCTGGAGAACAATGTACAATTGGATACAACATTATCAGAAGTTTCTATATCTACAGGCAAGAGTCTTACAGTCTTTTTCACCAGGTTATTAAAATACTGTGAAATATCCATCGGTTTTAGTTTTGGCTGAAATTTTAAATCAAAAGCATTGTGTATGCTGACAAGAGGTTCTATGAAAATGCATGTGTCTTCATTAAAAGCAATTTTAGACAATTTATAGCTTACTTTTCAGTCTGCAACATCAGGTATTCTCCTAGTATGTACACATTCATGCATACTAACACACACACATATGCATATGCATATACACATGCTCTCAGTTATAAAACCACACACACTTATATGCAAACACACAAGTAATATGAATAGTCGTTTTATTATATCAGAAGCTTAATATCCACATAATGATGCAAGGAAGAAGATTATAGTGGTTTAGCAGTTGATTTGGCTTGTGGGAGAATTCAAACTTAGCACTGTATTTTAATGATGCACTAAGTAATCACTCATACTGGGTTCACAATTTATTACAATATATATTGTATCTTTACGTGCTACCTGTTTGTAACTTGATGGATAGTCCATTGAGATCTGAGTTGTCTTTACTTACACAAAGAGCACAACACCAATGAATGGACAGAAACCATTGAATCTTTGGTTAGCGTTATGGTATTCTAATGATTCAGCCGATTGAAATTTACCTATGCTCTTTAGAAAAGCAAGACAAAGGAAAATGAAATATATAAAAAAAAGAAGGACAGGAAGAAAAGAAAGAAAACAATGTTGTGTTTAGCAGTATTGTCAATTCAACAGCATTTTCCAAAATGATACTTTGCCATTTTTCATTTTGACATTTATATAGATTTTGCCCTTGTTTAAATCAAGTTAACGGTTTCTGTCTGACAATATATAGGTTGATTCTCAATGGAGACATTTAAATAATCTATTTTCTTCTGATGGAATATACTAGAAAATTCCTTTTTCTTTACATACCTTGATGTCTTTTTATTTTAGTTCTTGTTTTTAATTTTTCTGTTTTGTTATTGTTGTTGTTACGAATGTATTTATGTGTTCTGAGAAATCTAACATTACTCGTGTGTATCTCAGTAAGAATAAATGACAAGCTTCTTAGCCTAAACTTTAGTTTTATTCTATACACTTGACAATATGGATACTTGGGGATAAATCTTAAGTAGACATTACTGAGAAATATGTTAGGATTTAAAGACCTTTGAAAATTCTCTGTGGCTTTTGTCTGACACAGGAATCACAATTTTTGTGCATTTTATTTGATATAATTAATTGATCAAGTATTCAGACTTAAGCATTAGTTGCTTTGAGTGACAGTAATTTTTCAAAGATTTTTTTTTCAAAGCAAAATTACAACTTAATATAACTTTTCTTCTGAGTGAAAGATGGTGAAAGAATCACAAAGGCAAGAGTAAAAGTAAACTAATAGGATTCTTTCTGGTGAAACAGAAATTGACTTGTTTTTTATTTTCAGAAATTATTTTTTATATATTTGTTTTATTTTGCCATTAAGTTTGATGGGTTTATATATTCAAATATTTGCATGAATTTCTATTCATATTTCTAACATCAAAATATCTTTCTAAATGCAAACTACGCAGTTACAAAATGATATTCATGTTTACAATTTTGCTTGGAGCTGGAAGAAGAACACAAATCTATGAATCACATACAAACATACAAAGGTGGTTGAGTTGGCTGAGTCATCTAGATGCCAGACTAAGCAATTGTGGGTCGATAGTTAATTTCTGACTGCAAACAGTATACTCCGTCTTTGGCAAAGAGATTTAAATGTTGTTAGCTCAATCTACCTAATAATAGATATGCAATAAAGTCTGTAAATCCAGATAAGTTTGTATTCCGTAAGAAGCAATTTCTGATGGTTGGAGCAAAACCTTTTAAGGGAGAGGCAAGCATATTTAAAAAAAATTTCTTGAGTAACATTGGAAACATAAACGTTTTCAGAAAGATTATGAAGAATAAATACGTTTGGAAAAAGATTTTGAAGAAAAATTATACACACATTATAGAGAAAAGCAATTAGCGTAAAATCATTCAACAAGTTAACATAGAATCACTCATAGGCACACTTCAGTCTCTGCTCCACTGGCGTGTTGTCTCCCGTTTTTTTCATTTTTTTAATCACTACTGTAGTGGCCACTGTTCCTTGGAATTGGTTGGTTTTGTGTCACCTCCACTCAAGCACACTCATTTGTCTTTCCATTTCTCATCTTTGCCTCGCCACCCACTAAGTACTATGCCTAGTCTTCCCCAGAACATTGGTCTAATGGAATTTCCTTCCTGTTCATGTCTTTCTGGATGGTAAGGACAAGAAATGTTTAATCTGAATATTAACAACACCAAATCTCACTGGCTTCGGAGGGCATGTGAAGGAACTGGATACTGTTCTTCCTCCATTCTCAGTAAGTAAAACAAAAAGAAAATTTTGAAACATGATTACACACTGCTCGCTTTTGTATGCTGTAGGAAGAACCATTATATAAGTGACAAAAAATATTATTTATTTGTATTGTCAGGTTCAAATCTGTCTATGGACCAATAAAGTGGAAAGAGATACCACCGATAGTATTGTGATAAGTAGAGTTACACCAATAATCCAATATCCATTTAAATGAGACATATATCATTAACAGCCATTTATGCTATGAAACCAGAAGATTTAAGGAACATAAATGCTTTTAAAATTATGTAGCTGTTATCACCATTACCTCGACTTAATAAACTGTTACTATCTATGTGTGTGCCATGTGTGTGTGTGTGTGTGTGTGTGTGTGTGTGTAAATACACATCACCATTCTTTGTCACCATTTATCACATACATTAGAATATTAAACCTACCTATTTATTTTTCCTCAAAGCAATAACAATACTAGACACTTTTAAGCTCACATTGGATGAGTATAAGTGTAATATTATGCAACCAATTAAAAAAAATAAGCTCAACTTAGGGAAAACAGAAGCTACAAATTTAAACGTTCACATTAGTTAAGTATAATTGTAATATTATGTAGCTAATTAAAATTATAAGCATAACTTAGGGAAAACAGAATTTACATATTTAAACATTCAGTTGGTTTACAAATTTCTAATTGATCCATGATGTGGTACACATTCAGAATTCTCCAAAATAGAGTGAGGGATATCAGATGCAGATGTAAGTATATCAACAAGAATAAATTGGTTTCTTTGAATCGCAACCAATCTATTTACTGTTTTCATTTTGACTGGCTGTACGTTGCGAACGACCAGCCTAGTAACCTCTTTGGATTGAGGAGCTGGATCTCTTGTAGAAACTGAAACTTACCTGCTGTTTATGAACTTCATATGAACGTAATTTGGATTGGCCTCCAGAAGTCTTACGGGACCTACTTGCGATTTGAAGTTTGAATTATATACATGATGACACAGATAATCCATACCAGGTTCGGAAAACCAATTTATGTTGAGCCAAGTCTTTCTAAAAAATGTAAACCTTTCATGAGATGTCTTGTCGGTGGCTGTACATAACAGTTCTTACAGGACGTATAGCTTCTATCAACATGGTCTCTCATTGTCTAATTCTTTTAATTTCTTGGCCTAACTTTATATAGTTTCAGGTAATACCATTATGACTTCTGTAGTGTGAGTTTCCTATAGAATTATATGAAGTTTTACAGCTTGTGAAAATTCTATGGTTATTTAGGAATTGTTTCAACTAGGGCGATATGAAGGACACTTCCTACTCAATCTATCTGAGTGAATAAACAGTGGCATTCCCCAAAAAACAGGAAATGTGAATTAGACACTTTCTTACAGTAGAGGTACTGATAGGAGAAGTACTTTTATCATGAGAAAATTCATTAGTTATATGTAAGTGTACATTCAAATTATTAGAACAAGGAAAAGGTCTTTTAGAGTCTATTGACAAGTGTTCAAATGGAAGGGTAACTTTTTATAAAGAAATATCTTTGGTGCAATAAATGTTAAGTTTTATTTTATTATGTATAAGCAATTGGTGCAAACCAACAGTGTATCTTCCACAGAAAGTGGTAGGTCCCGTTCTTTTGTAAAAATGAAATATTCATTTTATACTAGAGTGTACCTAGAAATTATGTTGTAATTCTAAATTTATAGATGTTGGTATAGTAGGTAAACATTTCTCTGAGCCAAGTATATAAGCCGAGTATTTGAAACAAGGACAAATTCGGTACTTCAGTGTAGGATTATATTACTTTTTATTTCCCATGGGTTTTAATGTCAGACATGTAAGAAACAGACTTTTGCTTAATTACTAACTTAAAATATTTTGTGAAGAAATGTTTCATTTTCACAGTTTCTGTAGCTGCATACATTTCTTTTTCGATGATGTGGTAATAGTTTTTGTCCCTGAGTTATTTAAGGATCTCTAGAAAAATACCGCATGTCTACTATGTGGTAATAGTGTTGCAGTAATAATTTGATTAGTAGCATCTGTTTCAGTAGTAAAAGGTAAATCATTATCGGTAGCGGGCATTTTTAATAAACTTAATACATTTTATGGTATCCCTAGATACATGGAAATTTTCACCTACCAAAGTAGGAAGAAAATCCATTTGGCTTAGTGTACGGAGAACTCAAGTACCTGATGTAATTTATTACTACTTCAAAATGTAGAAAGCTCTACAAGAGGTTGAAGGTGTTCTAGCTCGAATGTAATTTTCCTTATGAAATGAAATGAAATAAAAAGTATTAATTCTTAGGCTAGAATATGTAACCATTATCTGCAATAGAAGCAGTATTAAATTAAATTAGATTAAAATAGCTATGTATAAATCATCACTGAAAGGCAAATTTACTGCAGTATGCATCCAGAGATAACATTACTTAAGGACATGGTGTGTTTAAAAACACTATATATACATGCATAAATGCATACATACATATATATATACATATATATATATATATATATA
>NC_068984.1:60801737-60809659 GCF_001194135.2 Octopus bimaculoides
ATATATATATATATAAAATTAAATATAAGAGTGTATAAAATATTTTTATACACAGAGAGAAGACCCTTGACAGGACTCCTTACATGCCCTTTTCAGCATGTAAGAAGTCCTGTCAAGGCTCTCCTCTCTGTGTATAAAAATATTTTATACACTTGTATATTTTATAAAATATGTTTTGTCTTATGACTTTTACTTATGCTTGCTAACCACTGGTAATAAATTATTTTTATTTATTACCCTCATATTTACGATAGTAATATATATATATATAGCAAGACCGTCAGATGCATTTCGACCTTGCTGAACTTTGTCAATGGTGTGTATTCACAGTCAGCTACATGCTTGCTGTCAGTACACACCATTATAGATGAGCTATGTCACCTATGACTAGCTGTTAATACATGCCATAGACATGACCCAACGAGGCCGGAATGCAAATGGCGTTCTCGCTAGCCACTGTAGGGACAGTTTTCGTTTCTTTTCTATATATATTGTGGTTTTAAACGTAACAAGCATGATATGCCCGTAAGATGTTATCTCTTGACGTATACCGCAGTAAATTTGCTTTTCTACGATGTATTTACATTAAGCATGATACATAGATGGCTATTCACATTTATGTTTGTTTAAGGTCAGATTGTTACGTTTCACAGTCTTAAAGAAGGTTGGTATTTGTGATTTTGTTTCACAACAAACTAAAATAAATCATCCAAATACGAATAGGCCACTTAAAGATTAATTTCTTTGATAAATTAGTTGAGAACACGCTCAAACACCGATACACCATTTACAATGCCTATGGGAACTCGGGCTAATTAATATAAACACCTAGCTGTTTGGAAAGCATTGTATGGTTTTCCACACGCATTATGCCAATTTAAACAACGTCACCTAAGTAAATTTTTACTAAATATTAACATTTAGATATAACCTTGACCAGATAATCTTTACGGGGAACTGTATAAACGTCAACCACTGTAAAGTGTTTGATAGCTTAAGAGAAATCTACTACAAGCATTTTCGTATTGAAATTTCCATCTAAATCCTGCATCTACCGTTGTGACTTTCCAGAAGTTTTGTGACTTTGTTTTTAAGAAGCAGTTATAAATGTCCT
This sequence comes from Octopus bimaculoides, assembly GCF_001194135.2. Lineage (NCBI taxonomy): Eukaryota > Metazoa > Mollusca > Cephalopoda > Octopoda > Octopodidae > Octopus > Octopus bimaculoides. The sequence continues at coordinate 60,802,852 of NC_068984.1, forward strand.
ATATTATTGTAATTTTAATATATCATTACTATGCATCTAATAAGCTCTTCTGCCAACTCATGTTATTTCAGTTTGAAAGAGGCAGCTGTAACAACACTTTCAACGCTCCCTACTAAACACTGCTTGTCATTGCTAACTAGTTCGAAGCTTGCAGTTTGGAAGCTTGTTATGCAATTATATTTTGTGTTAGACTGGGCAAAACTGTCACAAAAACTTATGAAATGCTCCAGACTGCTTATGGAATAACTTTTTCGCTGGCACAAGAGGCTCAAGGATGGTAGGGAGGAGATGAGAGATGGTGAGAGGTGTGGGTCGGAAAAAGACGTCAAAACATCAGTGCTGGTTGAAAAAATTCACAATTTTCTAGATGAAGACTGTCGTGTGTCTCTGAAGGCAATAAGTCTACATATTGGGGTCGGTGTCACAACTGTACGCAGAATTGTGTATGAAGATTAGAACATGCGCAAAATGCGTGCAAAGTTTGTTCCCAGGATGCTCAGTGACAAGAATCCTGGTCACCAACTATTTGATATAAACGGGCATCAAAACTGTCCCTCACCCTTCATACAGTACAGACCTTGCACTCTGTGACTTTTGGTTGTTCCTCAACCCGAGGGAGAATCCCTGAGGCAATCGTTTTGCAGATGAAGGAGGCTATGACTAGGGTCCTGAATACCTTACCTTTGGAGAACATTCATGGAACCTTCATGAAGTGGCTGGAGCACTGCAACAAGTGCATTGAAGTCAGAGAATCCTACTTTGAAGGAAATTAGTTTTGTACTTCTTTGAAATTAATAAATGTCTCTTATGAAAAAGTTTAAAAACTTCTGGAATGCACCTTTTATGATAAATCCTATTAAACAGTTTCGAAATCTCCGAATCAATAAATTTTATATTTTTCACCCTGTATGGTTTTATATCATTCACATTGCAACAGGTTTGCAGTTTTGAATTAGAGTTTGAAAATATTTTGGCTTCCCAGCTACTTGTATTTGAGTAAGATCACAAATTTAAATGGATTTTGGTCCACGATAAGTAATTCCATTTTTCTTATTTAGCTTTTATAAATACAAAATGATACCCAAAGAATTACATTAACACAAATTTGTATATAATCTATTTTGATAAATATTTCAACTGCACAGAATCCATTAATTCGTTCAGTTAGTTCGGAAATAGTCAGGAAAAGTATACCTAGTTTTTGATATATTTCCAGATTGAGTCGATTAGCTAATTTTTGATACGTGAATTTTTCAGATGAGTCTGTGTTTATGAACATTTCGATTACCATGTTATTAATTTTTGCCGTTATCACAAAAGGTGTAAAAGACCAAGTTGCAGAAATCACAGTCACTAATGAAATAGATCCAGATGCCTTAACTTATGGGTCAGAAGAAGTGTATTACCAGGCCGGCAAACAAGGTTTAGTCGAACTGTAGGTACAACGAGTGTGAGTGCGCGTGGGGAATCCCTTTCAAGTTGTTATAGTAAAAAAAAGCACGTTCTCCACTTTTAGATCTTACAGTGATAGATTATTTTAATTTACTTCTTAAAATTTCGTATTTAACATCAGAAGTATCTAAAGCAATAGGCATTTAATAAAATTCTTCATTATACTTCATTCCCGAAATGGATGACATATTCCAATGTTAAATGTTTGCAAGCTAGAAGCCTAGTTCTCATAATGTTTGAATGTATTCTCTGATTGAAAGAGTTTTTTTTTATGTCTGATGTTTATTTTACTTCAGCTGTTTCGGCTTTAAAATGCAGTCAAGTGTCAATACAATTAAATCTTATAGAAACTATGAATGTCTTCACTAGACTTTTAAAATCGTGTAGACAGAAGGTATTTAGCATCTATTTTACTGGATGGTTTCACATAAGATTCCTCAAGTCGTTTTAAAACTTAGAATGTTTGTAATAGGTCTTGTTTAATACGTTCGGCCTCCCAATATGTAAACATTATCAATTTTACTTTGTTAAGATTAAGGCTAAGTCGGGTAGCTGGGAAATACTTGACTCTCCTAATCCATGATTTATATCTCTTGCTAAGGAGAATCTGCTGGATGTGAAAATAGTCTAGACAAGCTATTTTGACGATTTTGATTGATTATTAAATTCCTTAAACTGGTGAGATAATGACAGTTCCAGATGGTATCCTTCAATCAATTTAAAGGAGACATATCGCGAATAGCGATTGTTTATGTGACCCGAAGATGTAACGTGACTATTATTGATCAGCAGATCTTATTATTACTTGGGTCGGTAAGGCGATGAGCTGGCAGAATCGTTAGCATGTCGGACAAAATGCTTAGTGACATTTCGTACGTCTATGTTCTGAGTTCAAATTCCGCCATTGTCGACTCTACCTTTCATCCTCTCGGGGTTGATAAAATAAGTACCAGTTGAATACTGGAGTCGATGCAATCTATTTATCCCTTCCCCCACAAATTGTTGGTTTTTTGCCTATAGTAGAAAGGATTATTACTAGGATCGTTAAGGCAGATATCTGGCGGAATCGTTAGTACGCCGGACAAAATGCTCTGGAACATTTCGTCTGTCTCTTTATGTTCTGAATTCAAATTCTGCCGAAGTCGACTTTGCCTTTCATCCTTTCGGAGTCGATAAATTAAGTACTATTTGAGTACAGGGGTCGAGATTATCCACTAGCTCCCTCCCTCAAAATTTCAGGCCTTGTGTCTAAAGTGGAAAGACTTACTACTACTATTATTATTATTATTATCATTATTATTATACAGATGCTAATACATGCTAATTTAGTTAGCAGAGATATAATCCTCGGGTTTGGCGATAAGTCCCCTCAAATCTCTGAGAATCTTTACTATGATCCTTGCAGAATACGTGTAGCACTTTTCTACAGGTCGACAATTCTAATTCATAAAGCTTTTTAAGGTAGCAGTTTGGGTCTTATACCGAGTGCATCAATAACTACAGGGACAATTTCACTCTATATTATTCCACGATTACTTCATCTCTCTGTCTAGGTCCTGATATTTCTTATTTTTCTCAGGTACCTTAAAATCTACTCTATTGTTGCAAAGTTAGTGATCTCACACTATTCTCCCTTCTCCACAATCAAATTTGGATTCTTTGCTTTCATAATATAATCAATCTCTATAGAACCGCCCATTAAAAACCTGTAATGATCTCACCACAACAGCTTGTTTTCTTTGTTCATACCACTTTTCCGCCACTTCCAACGCACAGATTTGATTAACATCTCAATACAGTCTTTTACTGAGACAGTAATGCCTGCATTTTTGCTCTTTTTGTCCTAGCTTACTGCATTACTTTAAAAAAATGCTTAACTCTTTTGTCTTCTTTTCTATGCTTTCTGTGTTTGCTGTCTCACTTTTATCAAAGCTTGCCTTTTTCAAATTCTCTCTAAAGGATGGTTCTTGAGCGATTATAATTAACGATTCAGTTTTTCATTTAGGTGTATTATTATTTTGATTATTAAGGTGATGAACCGGCTAAATCGCTAGCATGCCGGACAAAATGTTTAGTGGAATTTCGCCCGTCTTTGCGTCCTGAGTTCAAATTCTTTCTGGGTCGATAAAATAAGTTCCAGTTGAACACTGTATACGATACAATCGACTTACTCCACCCCTTAAATTGCTGGCCTTGTGCCACCAAAATTTGAAACCATTATCATCTTCTTCTTCTTCTTCTTCTTCTTCATTCAGGTTTTGTTGGAACTTCTGAAGTCTCGCATGCATAGTGTGTATGCTACATGTAGCCTACGGTACCAAGCTATCAGTTCTTTTCAACTCTCATACTTTTATGAATATCCTGGTCGTGCCAAAGAGGGAAACCTTTTGTAACAGCTTTACTGGGCACCCTATTCCGATTTCCTTTATATTCCTCTTGACGCTTTCTTATACCGACTTCAAGGATCTATTGACACTATCTCCAGCTTCTTCATTTTCCACAGCCGAGCTATTCCGTACTCAAGAGGATTGTATATGTCTATTTTTCCGCCTTCCTTCTTGACCATTCGTGAGTCAAAGGAGGACACAACATCAATTTATATGGCTCACGTGGTTCAACTCGTCTACCACTACTAACTCCTACTTGTTATGCCTAAGCACCTGATCTGTTTGGATTGGGAAATCTCATAGGATTTTTCCGGTCGCCGACTCTACCACTCTCGGCGGTTTGTATTCATACCACATCCTACCTCTATCTAGACCCAAAATAATCATCGTCGTCGTCGTCATCATCATTATCATTTATTTATCTATTTATTTAGTTTATTATCATTTAGAGTGACCAAAAACACCATTCAGACTATTCATAACCGAGTTATCAGGAATAAAGCAGTCAAATGGTCGAATACTCTATGATTAGTAACGTTTCAAGTCGTGACCTTTTGATCATTAGTTAAACTCATAAAATGGTGAATCAACAAGCCCGAGTGACTCTAAAACGATATATTCATATTTATATTTTTCTTTCATGAATTTCCACTGAGAATGGTAACTATAACGGAACATGAGAATTCATGTACAATAAAATCTTATTTTATATGTTACTGTTATTGTTTAGTCTCATGTCAGCCTTTATCAAGCAGACGTTTGATCAAAGAAGCATTGCTAGAATACTGTTCATGTAAGAAATTCAAAGGTTGCCAACAAACTGCATGTTTTATCTCTGTAAATTCAAACTGCTCGACGTGTGGGATTTTCCAACCCATTTAATTACTTGCTACTGTCTCACACGTCTGTTTAAACAGTATTGATTGTCGGTATACCAACAACAAACCATAGCGACTACTGGCACGGCGTCGGTTATGATGATGGGGTTCCAGTCGACCCGATCAAACGAACAACTTGCTCGAGAAATTAACGTAGCAGGTGACTGAGCACTTCACAGACCTATCCTTCACGCAATTGTCAGAGAGAGAGAGAGAGAGAGTCAGTGTGACACAGAATGTGACAAGGCCGGACCTTTGAATTACAGCTACCATTCATTTTTGCCAGCTGAGTCGACTGGAGCATTGTGAAATAAAGTTATTTGCTCAACGAAAACACGCATCGCCAAGAATCGAACTCACGACCTTACGGTCGTAAGCTGAATACCCTGACTTAACCACGCGCCTTCACACAACAACAACAGTAACACTAACGTGACAATTCATTATGAAGGAGTTATTAAGGAGACTGCAACATAGTCTATTGAATCTGTTTGAAATAGCAGTCAAATATCCTTCCTCAAATTACATCTTACGTCTTACCTTATATTTAGATATTGTGCATCTAAGACTGCACTTCCGAAATTGTTCCTCTTTCTCTTTCTTTTGAAGAAGGTTGTGTGTGATATGGGGTGGGATATCCGCCAACTGTTTCTAACAGATTCCAGTGACTATATCAAGGCTTTTATGCTGCTTCCCTCATAATGATATAACATGTTATTGCTACAATTAATTCTTCTTTTTGTTCATATACAGCCAATCAGCATAGCTTGAACAGTCATGTGATACGGTGATCGTTATTAAATGGTTTGTGGCAATTCTTTGTTCTAAAGATTTGGATTTGCAGATAAGGCACGTATCACGTTGGCAACGTTTGAATTTTCATAAATTCTGGGAATTGCTTCCATCAGTTATTCTTGTGAGGTATACTGACTTAGGAATTAAGACTTAAAGGTACTTAATTCCTTCTTTTAAGAGATGGTACGCAGGGATTGCATTGTTAAAGAAGGAAATCTGATTGTTACATTAAGTAAGCTAAGTAGCTATAGAAGCTTCCTGAATACCTTTTTCATAGAATGTTAGAGAATTTAGATGTAAATTGTATATCTTTTTCTTAATTTTCGAAAGTTCTGTTACACTGTATACAGATATGAAATCATAATGTCAAGACCAACTAAGAGAAGAATGAAAGGGTAGAATGAAAGAAAAAGAGAGAACAACCGAGGGAGAAAAAGAGTAAGCGAGAGTATTTTTGTGCATGCTTATGAATAGATACGTACACACACACACACACACACACACACACACACACACACACACACACACACACACACACACACACACATATAATATCTATATGTGTATGTGTGTGTATATATATATATATATGTACATATGTATGTAAGTATGGTTTCAAGTATTCATACGTATTAGCATATGCATCTGTGTAAAAGCATATGTGTGTGTATGTGTTGCTTGTGTATGAGCAGTTCCTGCCAAGGTGTTTGACTATGTATAAATTCAATATTTTAATGTTAGAGATTTTCTCAGGAAGTGATGTATTAACCGAGAAAGGGTATAATATATATATATATATATATATATATATATATACCCACCCACATACATACATATATATATATATATATATACACATACGTATACACACACAGACACGTATACATACGTATGTATACACATACATATATATATATACACATACATATATATATATACACATACATATATATACATATATATATATATATACACATGCATATAAATATATATATATATATATATATATATACACATACATATATATATACACATACATATATATACATATATATATATACACATACATATATATACATATATATATATATACACATACGTATATATACATATATATATATACACATACATATAAATATATAAATATATATAAATATATATATATATAAACATACATATATATATACACACACATATATATATATATACACATACATATATATACACATATATACATATATATATATACATATATATATATATATATATATATATATATATATATATATATATATA
>NC_068984.1:60810870-60821408 GCF_001194135.2 Octopus bimaculoides
CCTCCTCCTCCTCCTCATCATCATCATCATCATCATCTTACATACGGTCACTATAGCTTTAGTCTAGATACATACAACTTCATTCTTCTGCCTCTCATTCCGCTTATTCTCTCTAAAACAGTCTCTTCACAAGTTAATAATCGTTTCCAGTTCATAACGAGAGCTGCCCTCAATGGTATTGAGCCATATGCATAGTTGCTTGTATATGTCTATGTAAACTCCCATACACACATACAAAACACATATATATGCATTTCTGTGTGTGTGTGTGTGTGTGCTGGTAAGCCATATAGGGTATTATTACTTGTAATCAGTAGTTATGTTTGCAGCAAATGAATGTTTTAAATGTAATATTTTATATAGTATTCTATTAATTATATAATAGAATATGCAATGCAATGGATCCTCCGTCGGTTTAAACGATGAGCATTGAGTCGTTTGATCAAATGAACTATTTATAAAGTTATATAAATATCGTTTCAAATTTTGCTTCAAGGCCAGCAGTTTTGGTGGATGGGGTAAGTTAATTATATGGACCCCAGTACTTGACTGGTACTTTATTTTATCGCATTCGAAAGGACGAAAGGAAAAGTCGACTCCAGCGGAATTTGAATTCAGAACGTAAAGATCCGGAAGAAATGCCGCTAAGCATTTTGTCCGACATGCTAATGATTCTGCCTGCTCGACGGAACCGCTAGGTCGCAGTGATGTAAGCAGACCCACACCAGTTGTCAAGCGGTGTCGAGGACAAAGACAAAAGCAAACTCAACGACATACACACACTTAGAAATGTATTCTTTTGGGCTTTTGTTTACCAAAGCCACTCACTAAGCTTCAGTCGGCCCGGGGTTAAAAAGAAAACACTTGCCCAAAGTGTTGCACAGTGGGGCTGAACTCATGATCATGTGGTTTGGAAGCAAGTTTGTTACCTATTAAAGCGACTGAGTGTTGTATACTTAAGCGACAGATGCTTGTATACTTGCAAATCTCGGATCTTATCAATACGTAACAAACCCGATCTTTTGAAGTACATGTGCAAAAATTATGAGAGCAATGTATTTACTGAGTGATGGGACAACCCAAGATTCGCATGGTGAAAGCGAAATCAGGATCTCATCTATGTTATATTGTACTTCAACATATAGCACCCATTGAAACATACATATTCTTTTCTGTTCTAGGCACAAAGCCTGAAATTTTGGGGGAGGGGGCCAGTCAATTGGATCGACCCCAGTACGCAACTGGAACTTAATTTATCGACCCCGAAAGGATGAAAGGCAAAGTCGACCTCGGCGGAATTTGAACTCAGAACGTAAATTCAGACGAAATACCGCTAAGCATTTCGCTTGGCGTGCTAACGTTTCTGCCAGCTTGTCGCCTTAGAAACACCTAAATATTACAATTTTGCTGTGCGTCTTTTCTTTTATCTTCTTTTACTTGTTCCAATTATTGAACTGCGTCGACGTTGGGGCACCACCTTGAAGTATTTAGTCGTACAAATCAACCTCAGTACTTATTTGTAAAAGTTTGGTACTTATTCTGTTGGACTATTTTGCAGAACCGCTAGGCCGCAGTGATGTAAGCAAACCCACACCAGTTGTCAAGCGGTATCGAGGACAAAGACAAAAGCAAACTCAACGACACACACACACACACACACTTAGAAATGTATTCTTTTGGGCATTCTTCTTTTGGGCATTCTTCACTAAGCTTCAGTCGGCCCGGGGTTAAAAAGAAAACACTTGCCCAAAGTGTTGCACAATGGGGCTGAACTCATGACCATGTGGTTTGGAAGCAAGTTTGTTACCTACACAGCAACGTCTGCGTGTATGTAATGTTTTTATATCACATGTTAGAAGACTTACATATCGGTTGTGTAGCGGTTGTGGGCAGCTTCGACGACTGACCCTAGAAAAGCTAAGTTTATGCGGTGGAGTTGTTCATAATAGACACTGTTTACCACCGCAAACATGTCTAAATGATATCTTTCAAGTATTTGACGAGAAGTTGATGGACTTGATCACTAAGTGACAATAAATAGGAAACAATTTTCTTACTACAGCAGATGTAGCTATTAAACATATTTTACGAGAAATGCTCCCAGCAAACGATGTCTTACCATCACGCTTCGTATCCATCTCGCCTGCTAATCTTTACAGGCCACTTTACAGGTGGACTGTTTTAACGGAAATCTCTGAAATTTGCACATGACTGAATCGAACACCATGATCGCAGAGGTACAAGATTTTCGAGCTCGGAATCACCTCGATTTTGCATATTAATTAGCACAGAATGAACACTTTCAAAGTGAATTAAATCTGCGTTATCATCGTTTTCCAGTCTTTGGTTGCATTCTCACGTAATTCGGCTGTTATTGAATTTCCGGTCCGCATTGATTTTGGCTTGTCAATAAGCGTTCTGTGGTGATCGCAAAGATCATACGAAATGAGAGCTGGCGCAGTATTCGTAAAATGATACCATATTTATAACACATTTTCCTTTCAAAACACATGCATCTTGAAGTTAAAAGTTATACAGTATATAGTAAAATAGACTAGCCGAGTGGAGACCTTCGGTGTTCTTGCGTCTTCCTTGCTGTCCTTTGGAGGTAACGTCATTTACGTTTTGTCCGTCGGGAACAAAAGGCGGACTGACAATCTTTTTAGTTATTTCTTAAAATAACTAAATACTGATCTTAAAGTTTCTATTTTTTGTTTGTTTGTTTATGTAGGAACACAGTAATATACAATATCTGTAACAACGCCACATAATAATGTATTGCATAAACAACAATGGCGGACTGGTAGAATATGTAGGGCAACGGACAAAATGGCCTGTGAAATTAAGTCATGTTCCTTTACGTTACGAATTCAAATATATAAAATGTTACAAATGGATGCTACTGTTTAATCTTAATTGACCGTCATAAAAGGTATTTCATGTTTATCGCTTTTCTTTTTATGCAGACATAATGCATCTCGGACTTAATTCCTTGTGTCTAAAAGACAATAGGATATGATTTGAGGGAGATATATTTGCTATTTCTGGCATCTAGGACTTGAATCTCCTGTGTCTATAAGACAATAAGGTATGATTTAAGGGAGATATATTTGCTATTTCTGGCAGGTTGATCGACCATCATTAGACTACGATCTTCCATCCCTAACCGAATAGACCTACGATCAAAGATATTTCAACCATTCCGTCTTTTTTGGAGTATGTAGGACTATAGGGTGTTCGGACTCAATTAGATGACCTTTATACCTTTATGCTTCATTTTTCTTCTCCTCAGTAAACAGCTTGATGTATAGGTGAACAATCAACGTTGGAGAGTATAAAGATTAAAGTAGTAGAGAAGTTAGCTGAGATGGAAGACTGGAAGCCATTTGAATACTGGAAAAGTGTTACATGTATCATGATGATTCATGCTGAGTATTAAAATGCGGACACCATAACTGCTGCTCAATGTTCTGTGAACACTGTAAAGGCTGTAAGACATGACATATACAGTTGCAACAGAGACTATGATGCCATGGCCAGCAGAAAGGAACGCAGCAGGCATTATGACTGTGTACACATACAGTAATTCATTTAACAGTGATGAATAGGGCCTTAAGCTCAATTCAGCCACCATCAAGATCCACACCATCATCGTGATTGATGCTAATATTATGTGTAATGCTACGAGAAGTACAGTAATAATAACAACGACAAAACAATTGTAGTGGAGGTGGTGGTCATATTAGTGTTAATGATGATAATGAGGACGAGGGTGAGGAAGATGAGGATGATGACTATGATAATAATGGTTTCAAATTTTGGCACAGGGTCAGAAGTTTTGGTGTGGGCGTGGGGATGAAGCCTATTAGATCGACCCCAGTTCACATTTGACACTTAATTCATTGACCCTGAAAGGATGAGAGGTAAAATCGACCTCAGAACGTTAAGATGGACGATATAAAGGTAAGCATTTTGCTCGGCGTGTTAACGATTCTACTAGCTCGCCACCTTAAAAAAAAAATTTCTACTATAGGCACAAGGCCTGAAATTTCGGAGGAGAAGGTAAGTCGATTACTTCGATCCCAGTTCACAACTGGCACTTATTTTATCGACCCCGAAAGGATGAAAGACAAAGTCATCTTCAATGGGATTTTGACTCAGAACGTAAAGGCAGACAAAATACTGCTACGTATTTTGCGGCATGCTATCGATTCTGCTAGTTCATCGCCTTAATAATAATAATAATAATAATAATAATAATAATAATAAATACGAATGCTGTTTAAGATTAATGTTGTAAATGATGATGATAATAGTGGTGGTGTGCGTGATATTAAAAAGTAGTAATTAAATCCCAAGAGAAATTTCAGGTTTCTTTCGTCATTTAATGACAAATGTTAGTCTTCGCAGAAATCTTTATTGCGTCCACCAATCAACTTGGAACTGATTCCATTTCAACTGGATCCGGTTTTCATTCTTTTGCTGTTTATTTTATTGTGAACTTTCGAAAAAAAAAAAAAAGGAAAGAAAAAACACAGAGGAAAAAGAATTAAACAATATCTAAAAAGAATATGGCGTTTCAACAACACCAGCTCATGGCTCATGCCGTGATTCTGCGTTATTTATTCAGGGAATTTCGTTAATTTGTGTCAATGTGGTGGGCTTGTCACATGGCTTTGGTTTAATGAGATAGCGTTACATAGTCGCGTATCCGTTTAGAAATAGCAACAAAATCTCTTTCGAAACAAGTCTTACTGTCTTTTTTTTTAAAAAAGGAGACGCCAGAAAATTAAGAACCGAATTCTCTGCATATAAGAAAAACGGAATAGTCATGGCTGGAACGCGTTTGATTATGGGGTTTAACTTGTGTTGGTGTCAAGATAAAACACTTAAAAATACAACAATTATATTTCTCTCATACCACTCTTTCGTCTTAAATATAGAGCGATACATTGCATAAGGTTATCCTAGCATGAGTTTATCCCTGGATTAAGTTATCCCTGCATAAGATTATCCATGCATAAGGTTATTCCTGATATGCAAAATAGATGATAATCATAGCTGGAACGTCTTTGATCATACGTCTGCTTAGTGACAGTTGACCTGGACCTTGGATGGGTCTAACGGACTTCGCTCAGATGTAAATATTCGGATTGGGCCCCTCGATTCCTTTTTTTGTCCTCTCCTTCTTCCTACAGATATTAACCTTAATAAACTCTTCAGCCACACCAATCTTATAAGTTTGCAAGAAACTACAAGGGTTATACATCTTCAAAGTCAAAGGATGTATTGTAGCACGATTATTCCATGCAGTATTTGTTCTGGTTCGCTGAGTTCAAATCATGCCAAGGCAAAATTTGGCTTCCATCCCTTCGGAGTAGATAAAAAAAATCAAAAAAATCAGTCGAGTGCTGTCTCTAATTTTTTTTTTATCTCTCTCTCTCTCTCTCAGAATTAGCAATGTGGATTCAAGAAAGGAACGTTTACATCGCAGCCTCATTAATTCTTTTATTGCGAACACAAGAACGAAAGGAAGGTTTTTTCGTTCTTATATGTAACTAATTGAAATTCAATATCCGCGAATGGACATCACCAACTAGTAGAACAGCCTCCACACGCTGTTCTAATTGGATGTGTCGGTTACTGTCGTATCTGACAGCCGGTCTTTCCTTAAAAACTATTTTCACTTGTACTCTAAAATAAACAACGTTGAGTGAACAAGATGACCCTTAGGCGGCCGATCGACCTACCAAAATTAACAGCCAATCTCATTCAAATTACATGTCATTGTCCTAGTAAAGGTCATGCTAGTTAATTGGTCCTAGTTTGCTATGGTTGGGATGTTTATGATCATAGGTTTATTCTATCCGGACTGATCTGGTGTGAGTCAAAGACTACTAAGTCAAACAATGGCATTACACAATAAAATTTCAGTACGAAGGCAGTGAATGAATATATGGAGTTATCTTCTGGCCGTAGACCTGGTACAAATACTTACAACAGAGTGGACGCTTAGAAATTCTCTCAAGGACCAGGTTGCATTTAAACAGAGTAACGGGTTAGATTTATACCCACAAGGAATCCAAAACGTTGATCAACACTGTTATTGTTGTTGTTTGTCCTCAAGACAATCCTGATAAATTGGATTGATAATCAAACGCATTCCAACCGTGATCATCTCGTCTTTTTGAAAATTAGAGATAACGTTATTCAATGTGTCCTATACTGGTTTCAAAATTTGGTCACATAATCAGCAATCTCACATCAAACCGGTTCATACAGATGTAACTTATGAATGCATAAGTGATAGCTGTCGAAATGAAATATTTTGGCCATTGTGCATACTCTGTTAATTCATTCAGGCTTGTTACAAATTACCAATTGCATATTCGAAATCCTTCAGAGAGAATGCGTAACGATTTATATAATTTTGTCTTAAGTCTATTTCTATTTTTTCATTTATTTTCGAAAAAGAAAAATAAAAAAAATAAAAATAAAAATAAATGAAGTTAAACTGGAAATTAAATTACAAGATAATTTCCCTGTACTGCAACACCTCATTACCATCGGCTAATTGCACAAATGACAAGAGTAAAATAACAAATACCACCTTAACAAACAAAATCCAACGATGCCACTGTTAATAATTGCTTCTAACATAGGCACAAGGCCTGACATTTCGAGGGTGGGCGATGAGTGGGCGATGGGTGGGTATGTGAGCGAGTGGGTTGTTTATTCAGCGAAGTCGACCCCAGTACATGACAGGTATTTTATTTTATCGACTCCAGAAAGTTGAAAGGTAAGACTGATTTCAGCTGTATATGAACTCAAAACGTTCCGTGTAGTAGCTGAATGACACAAAGCTTTTTTTATTTGCTTGCTCAAGCGATCCTTCCAATTCATCGCCCTTTCCTAAAGATGGTAGTGATGATGATGATGATGATGATGATGATGATGATGATGATGATGATGATGATGATGATGATGATGATGATGATGATGATGATGATGATGATGATGATGATGATGATGATGATGATGATGATGACGGTGGTGGTGGTGGTGGTGAAAGTGATGTTGTTAACGAAAACAAAACGTTAAGTACTCACAGTTAAAAAGCTCAAACTTGAGAAATTCCTGCAATTTTTGCCTGCAACTATAAGCTATTAAACAATTAATGACAGTTAGGGTTAAAGGAAGAAAAAAATGTGAAAGTGAATGTGAAACAGGATGAGAAAAAGACAATTACAAGAATAAAGGTTTTCTTTTTTTTTCCTCATGTTCTTTTTCCTTCTTTCTATCCTCCAGTAAAACTGTTTAACTCTTTCAAAGCTAAAATCAAGGAAAAAATAAAATGGGGGAAAAACAAACAAACAAAAACAAAAATTGAACGTACGTTTGTATGTGTAATAGAATGCGTGCCCTTGAGTGTATGTGCGATAATTTTTACGTGTGAGCACTTGTATATAATATGCATGTGTTTATGCATGCAAAAATGTATGTGTGACGCTTATGTGTACGACTATGCTTGAGCGTGTTTATGCACCTTTATAGATGAGAGTGTGAAAATGTTATATGTGCACGTAAATGTGTGCATGTACGTGTGTGTGTTTGTGTGTGTGAGATAGTGCCTCTCCGCGTGGGAATGTGTAAGAATATCGTGTATATATGTGTATGTGTGTATGAGTAAATTTGTGTGAAAGTATGCATGTGTGAATGTGAGTAAGTGATTCTGTCTATCTGTGAGTGTAAGAATACACGTTTGTCCAAAAACCTGCGTTTGTTTGTGTATATAAACCTTACTGGACATCTATGTATGAAGTATTCTAGTGTTTGCCTAAGAATCTCTCTTTCTCTCTCTGTGTCTCCGTCTCTCTCTCACTTTCATTTTCTGTGTATGAGTGAGCACTTAGACATCCATCCATATGAGTATGTGTCTGAACGAATGGACGCATGTGAAAAAGCAAAAAAGAAAAAAAAAAGAAAAAAGAAAGCGAGAGAGAGAGAGAGAGAGAGAGAGAGAGAGAGAGAGAGAGAGAGAGATAATAAAGAGGAAACAGAGATGGACATAGGTATAGCCGTGCAAGCCATTACGTGTTTTCAGATTCAAGCCAGCTGAATTGGCATTTTTGGCAAGTGTCTTCAACTATACCTTCAGGCTGACAAATACCTTGAAAAATATAACTGTGCAAGTTTATGATGATATGAGTCAGAGATTGTATGTATATATGTATGTATGTTTGATTTTTTTTAAATGGCTTTATTACTTATATGAGAAGTGTTCTTCATTATAACTCAAGTTTCTCGCGTATACGAGTAGCGACCTACAACTACCAAAATGTATTCTAATCGAAATTCGCGAAGCGGAGATGAAAAAAATCCATATGCCTTTTGACAAGTCACCTGACGAGACTCATCTGCACCTATGACACATCGCAACTGATTGTATAGCATCTCAGCCGCAAAGCACCGGTGCACGAGAGGTCGAAATGGTCGTCGTGAATAATAAAGTGTCTCGTGAATTCCATTTTCTCTCTGTCATATTTCAAAAACTCTACAGAGACGAAGGAATTCCTGAAGTAAATCCAGTGGCATCTACATCCATACTGCTGATGACATCAGGTAGCCGAATACAGTGAACGGGCTTTATACGGCATACTAAAAAGTGTATACCCAAATTTAAAATTATTACTTATGTATGTGTTTGTGTTTCACATTTTGCCACAAAGCCAGTAATTTCAAGGGAAGGGACAAGTCGATTGCAATGACCCTAGCGCTCAACTGGTACTTATTTTATCGATCCTGTAGATGAAAGACAAAGTCGACCTCGGCGGAATTTGAGCTCAGAACGCAAAAAACAGACGAAGCATAGTTAAGCATCTTGCCCGGTGTGCTAACGATTTTGCCTGCTCGCTGCTCTCGTAATATCCAATATTAAATTTGTTTTACCTATAACACTGGAAGAGGTTCGGTTCTTGCTTGCATAAAAAAATGAAGAAAAAGAGAATGTAACTATTAACGACGATTATACAGCGATATGCATATATGTAGTCGAAAATCATCCTGTGATCATTCTGCTTTGTTGTTGGCACTCCGTCGCTTACGACGTTGAGGGTTCCAGTTGATCCAATCAACGGAACAGCTTGCTCGTGAAATTAACGTGCAAGTGGCTGAGCACTCCACAGACACGTGTACTCTTAACGTAGTTCTCGGGGATATTCATCGTAACACAGTTTGACAAGGCTGACCCTTTAAATTACAGGCACAACAGAAACAGGAAGAAAGAGTGAGAGAAAGTTGTGGTGAAAAAGTACAGCAGGGTTTGCCACCATCCCCTGCCGGAGTCTCGTGGAGCTTTAGGTGTTTTCGCTCAATAAACACTCACAACGCCCGGTCTGGAAATCGAAACCGCGATCCTATGACCGCGAGTCCGCTGCCCTAACCACTGGGCCATTGCGCCTCCACCGATCACTACTTAAGAAAGTCGAAACCTGCGTCATCTCTAGAGACGAGCACTACACTGAGATGTATGTGTGTTGGTTCAACCGCTTACTTTAAAGATACGAAAGCGTAAGACAAAAGAAGGAAGGCGGAAAATAAGAGACATTCGCTCATTGACACTTTCCTTCAACGGGGAGTTGACGCATGGTCACACACATTGCTGGAAAAAGGAGTGAAAGTTTTCACGACTAATGCTCCGCCGTCTTTAATTAGGAATTGACGCACTGAAAAATCTGCACGTATATGTGTTCACACACACACACACACACACACACACACACACACACACACACACGCACACGCACACGCACACACACGCACACACACACGTGCATATATGTATGTATATAATGTCTACCCTTATTATAATGACTAGCAGAGAACTGCCAGGGACTGGTGCTTCTGCTTGTATATTTAATTTTTTTTTGTTATCTCCAAAGGTATCTTAACATTATTGCTGTAGCTTCGACATTCGAATAAATGGCCATATTTCTAAGTGAACATCTATGAATCAGTCTACAATTCATAATCCTCAACTTTCAATCTAACAGCTATATTTCTGATTAAAGAAGTTTGGTTGATTAAACAGACAATTTTCTAATTAAACAAGCATTTTAATTAATTGTGCAGATTTTTGTTTCTGACAGAACAGCGCATCACATGTTCACAAACACGTTTTTTACGTTATTAGGTAACGGGTATCTTGATAGTTCAGTAATATTTTCACACTGTTGTAAGGCGACAGGCTGGCATAATAGTTACCACGCCGGGGCAAATTCAAATTCCGCCGAAGTTGACTTTGCCTTTCATCCTTTCGGGGTCGATAAAATAAGTACCAGTTGAACATCGGGGTCGATGTAATCGACTTGCCCTCTAGCACAAAATCGTTGGCCCTGTGCTAAAATTTGAAATCGATATTTTCACATTGTTCTACAGCAGTGGTTCCCAACAGTGGTTCCCAACCCTTTTGTTTAAATGAGTATTCCCGCGGACCCCTTTTAATATGCTTATCCTTATGTATATATATATATATATAT
>NC_068984.1:60822075-60825012 GCF_001194135.2 Octopus bimaculoides
TATATATATATATATATATATATATATATGAAATTTTGAATTTAGTTCACAGCCCCCCCCCTCCAGTACTACCTTTGTGGACTACCACTGTTCTACATTTTTGGTAACAATGACAACTACGAGTTGTTCAATCTGTCTTCTAACTCACTGTTATCGTGACAGTAACATTAAATACATTGGTATTTAAACCAAACAGCTGTTAACTTAATCATGTTTCCTTCAACCCAACAACCTGGTTCGTGGTTTTCCGAAGTCCGAAGACCAGTTTTCTGACAAGTTATAATGTCCAAAAAGCCATTTTCGTTTCGTCCCCAACTTCCATTATCAGTGCCTGTTGTCTTGAAATAACCACATCATTTACGATTCAACGGTTACCAGTCATGCGGAATAGTGAACTCCTTAATGACGACACTACAGTACCATCTTTTCTTGCACGAGGCAGCCCAAGGACAAAAACAACAAATTTGGCATCACCATATCCTCATAGAAAACATCAAAATCAGAATTAGGCAGTTTCTGTTTTTATTTTTATTTTTTCAAATGTAATCAATCATTTAGAATGTTTAGCAGTTTTAGACCAAATTTTTTTCTCTACCATCCAAGAAGTATTTTCTTTCTTTCAAGTGAATTACCAGATATTCAAGTTTTTTTATCTTAACCCCGACCCCAATGACATGAATATTAGTATAATACTTATTACTCAATTAATTATTCCGCTAAGTAACAACAGGTCCTTTGCAGCATGCAGGTTTAATCTTTAAACCATCAATTTAGTATTCATTTCCAAAAATCAATGTCACGAAAGTAAGCCATATATGCAATATATCTACGTTTGCAAAATTTTAATATCATCGTTAATTTCACCTTTTGGCAAACTCATTTGTATGAACGAACTTTCCATGTTAATTTCCTGCAAACTCACTTTTATGAAAACATGTTTATTGTGGTGATAATGAATATATGCTTTTATGTATTTACTTGTGCAATATTAATATCCCTTTAATATCTCTTAATCTTGTGCCAGTATCTCGATTATGGTTGCACTGAATTTAACGTTTATGATTCTTAAACACACAAGCACAGCTCATCTGAACGATAAACAGAACTATTATCGAGGCAGCAAGCTATAATTGACTGTTCTAATTGTTCCAACAGTCAACTTCAAAAATTTATTCTTACTTTATTTTTTATCAGTTTTTCCTTTTCCCTCTTTATCTTTATATTTCTTCTTCATTGTTTTTGTTTTTGTTTTTCTCGTTTCTTGTTTACTCTTTCTATTATTCTATTATTACTTATTTTTCCCTTGATTCTTCAACCTGTGCAAGAGCCGTCTTGAATTTTATAATTCATATTCATTTCCATAATGTGATTGTTGACATAATTCTTACACATTTTGTGATTACAATTTGTAGTCATAAAATTTTAATTGTTACGGAAGGATTATTGAAACAACAGTAGGGGAAATGAATATCTGAAATATCATCGATATTGTTTCCTGATATTGTTTTGCACACGCACACAGACACATACACACACACCACATAGAAAACACACACACACACACACACACACACACACACACACACACCACATAGAAAACACACACACACACACACAAAACACAACACATACACGTACACACACACGTACACACACATAATGCATGCGCACTCACACACACATATATATAAATGTATGGGCATATATTTTATCAATGTATATCAGTGAACCTTCACTTTTCGAACGAAAACTCTTCAAATATTTGTTTCGCATTAAGATCCGGACATTGCCTTATCATTCTTGACTTTGCAAATGCAGGGAATCAATGATTGTCAAACGAACGACACTGTCATTCACGAACATTGATATAAATTTTTAAAATCTTCTAGAGAAATATTTCCAGATCGGTGCGCTATTTTTTGCAGAAGATTGTCTGGCACGAAAACAACTTGAGAAAGCCACCAAGGAAATTGGTACAGCAGGTGAAAAAATGCTCAAGATGACTAAAGTTGATAAGAAACCGCAAGTGGAACTCTTCTGCAGGTGAAGACTAATTCAGTCCTCGCTTCCCCATTCGGGCGAAACGTACAGGCTAAAGGGGCAAAATGCTTGTGACTCCGTGATACTGGCTGACAATACAGAAGGGCTTCCAGCGTTGCGATGGATTTAGACGAGCTTGTAAAATTTCCGAGAAGCCCCTATAGTTTTTGCTTGAGGCAAAACATCTCCAATGTTTATTTCACCTGAAAGGAACACGATATAAATGAAGAATTAATAAAACAAATTTATCCATTCTTTTATTTCAGAATTCGTCCAGTTTCTCCCTTTGTGCGTCAACCTTCTTTCTTTCTTTCTTTCTTTTACTCTTTCTTCCTTTCTTTCTCCTTCCTTCCTTTCTATCTTTCTTTCTTTTTTGTCTCTGTTTGTCTGCCTACCTGTCTGCTTGTCTCTTTTTTTACACATAGGTGCGTGTAAAAGTTGTATATGTGAAACAAATGGAGTATTACTACAAGAGAAAGAAAAGGGAAAGAAACAAGAACAGGAACTGAGGAGAAGACAGGGAGAGAGGGAGATAGGTGAGAGAGAGAGAGAGAGAGAGAGAGAGAAAGAGAGAGGGAGAGACATAAAGAAAGAAAATGTGAGGCAGAAACAGAGGCAGAAAACTGTGTATTCATAAATGTGTACGAGTGTAGAGTTAACAGGAATGTTTTCTTCCTTCAGTATATAGTTCATACATACATACACACACACATACATACATACATACATACGCACGTACGTACATACATCCATAAAAACATGCAAACATACACACATATCTATATCTATGTGTGACTACATATCTATTTATATATCGATCTAACCGTATCTCTACTCTCTTCATGGATACATATAAATACACACACACACACACACTGTATATATATATATATATAT
>NC_068984.1:60825022-60825561 GCF_001194135.2 Octopus bimaculoides
TTCCCTACTAATGGAGGTCATCAAGCTTGAGGACCCCCTATTAGGTTAGAAACAAATATAGATTTGTAGCATTCAATTACTTCTTTAAAAAAAGAAAATACTTTATCAATCACTCGGTTTCTAGTCTGCTTAGAATCCTTTTGGTAGTTCAAGGTTTACGCTATTTGGAAATGTAAATAACACACACGCACGCGCACCCCAACCCATACACACGCACGTATACACATACATATATATGCGTTTATATATGCATGAATATACACATAATATACATATATAAGTGCATACTTACCTGCACATATCTATATATCGAAATACATACATACATATATATATATATATATAAATATACACATACACATGCACACACACACACAGACACACACACATGTACATGTACATCTATATATACATACATATATATGGGTGTGCTTGTCAGTGCATGCTCATCTTAACCTGTGTCTGTACGTAACAGTATATGTATATATATATGCATATATATATATATATATATATATATATATATATATATATATATA
>NC_068984.1:60826412-60827370 GCF_001194135.2 Octopus bimaculoides
CTTCTTGGCTGTTTTCTATTCTTGTATTTCGAGCATTTAGCAACAATATACGCTTTCGATGAAACAGTTGCTCCCGCAAAGCAAATGAAATAAAATTTGGGATTTTGCGGAGGGTCAAAATTAGTAACACAAACGGGACAGATAAAAAAAAATAGAGGAAGGGCTGCTAAGCCTAAACGAGGTTGTGGTGGCGAACACGTAAATCAAGCTTGGACAGGAGACAGACAAGAATGCGTCTTCCTCGTTCCAGCTACAACGGAGAGAAAGAAAGAAAGATGGCTGATGACCACATGAGTGCCACATTAGCAGGGGAGGGGGAGTGAAGGAGAGAGAGTGACAGAGTAATAGGAGAGAATAGTGGGAGAAGAGGAGGTAAATGAATAAGAGAGAGAAAGAGAGAAAAACGAAAGAGTATACAGTATTAAAGGTTTTGAAAAATAATGGAATAAAATTTTAAAATAAAATAGAAAAGAGGACTGAGGACTATTGTAGTTTAGCATAGTTATAATGTTATAGCATTGAGATAAATTTAGAAATTAGATATGCAGGTTACAAATAAATTATATTTAAAATTATTAGAAGAAAGCGAAGAAACAAATTATTAAAAAAATATATAAAGGAGAGTATTAGATATAAAAATTTAGAATTTAGGCCCATAGGCTAATAAGGAATATAATGTATTTAAAATATAAGGATATAAACATAAAATATACGATGAAGTATGTAAAATATAAATAGTAAAAAGTATATAATCCTAAAAGTAATATTTAAAGGATATATAAAAAATATACAAAAGAATATATAAAAAATATAAATAAAATAAAATGTATAACAATATAAAAAGTATAAAAATAAAAAAATACAAGAATATAAAAATGTAAGAAAAATATAGAAAATAATAAAAAATATAAAGAAATATATAAAAAATTATAAAGCTATATATATATATATATATATA
>NC_068984.1:60827878-60838005 GCF_001194135.2 Octopus bimaculoides
TTCAGTTGTTTATATTTACTCCTTTGGCTGATTAAGCCATAGCTTCGTTTTATTTGCTTTTTTCATTTTAAATTTGCTGTTTTACCCTAACCCTAGCCCTAACCCTAACCCTATCACCGATAGAATTGTTTCAAAATAGTTTGTTTATGTAGTCGGCACTTAATGTATATCGGCTGAATGGACGTCAGTGATTGGTTGAAATTACAGAAATACGACAACTTTAACATGGAATAACTTAGGGATTTCTTTTTTTTTTTAAGAAGACTAAGACAAAAAGATGTTTTATATGACACATTCTACCAGTGTTCCAAGTTTCAAAGTGTTTCGTTAATGAAAAATGTGGCCCCCGTTTTAAAAAAGATCCGTAAAGTTATAGGATAATCATTTCAACCTAAAGGTTATATATGGTCAAATCACGAGAGAATCTTATAAGTATGATTTACTAAAGGAATACTAAATCTAGTATAATTAATAAGTATTATTAATGATAACCAGCAATGTGAATGCGAATGCGTTAAAAACAATATTTTAAAATATGGTATTTAAAGACTATCGAAATTTATGATGGTTTATAATGATTCAACAAATAATAAACTATAAAGAAGGAGAGATAAAATTAGGAAGAGAAAACAAAAATGAAATTAAAAATTAATAATAAATTAATGAAGTAGTACTAATTCTAGGGGGAGGGAGGTTATATTAACTGCTATATAGAGTTTGAATGTTTAATCCATGGAGTTATAAGCGCAGTATACTATGTAAAGGTAAGAGAAAAAACTATACGGGGAATAACTATTAAGACATAGGAGTTATAGTGTGTAAGGTATAAACGAATTGGGTGGAATATAAGTTATCCAGATATCATGATTAGTTATATAAAGAGGATAGCTATATATAAAGGATCAACGGTGTTAAGGGTCAATAGAACACATTACTAAACAGGTTATAATATTACAGAGAGTAAGCTATGAATGATAGTGCACGGTGAGTAACTTAGGTCATCAAAGAGACAGTAGGAAGTATTTATTATTTATGCTTCTAAAGTATTTAAAGGTACGGGTAATACAATGAACACATGACGTCCTAAGATCTAATAACCGGTAAATTCTCTGTTCTGACCAAATATATACTATTCTGATAAGTTCATTCTGCCAGCTGAATTGTAGCAGGATCAATGTAAATATTTTTACTCCGTGAATTTGTTAACTATGTTGAATAAGGGCACCCTTTATGTTTGAAGATCATGAATTCATCTGACAGAAGCGGTTTCTTTACAATGATGTAATGTCCTCATTAATCAATTAAAAGAATCGCTGGAAACGGCCGTAATACATTGACACCTGTACCTCTTTGTTACTCATATTTTATTCACCTATCCTGGAATCTACGCTTCGTAAATATTATAGATAGTATTTTTAATATAAACTACACGTCTGAATAGCTAAGAGCAGATTTCTTCACTCAACTGGGTCTTATAATCTGCATACACTGCAAGAATATCATGTGGCCGGCACTTATGCACCAAATCTGATATCTACTTAATATAGTTGAGTATGCATGATACTCAGGCCTAACAAGGTGCCTCAATTTAAGTACTTAGTTCAACTGAATCTTAATGATATATTTATATATATATACATATATATATATCATTAAGATTCAGTTATATGTATATATATATATATATATGCATGTATGTGTTGTGTCGACACCCCCAGCGAAGAAGTAGGATCTCCCAAGACATATAAATAGAGGTAGTCTGGCCGTGGTAGGAGTGTTGAGTAGCAGTCGAGTAGCAGTTGTGTAGCGGTTGAGTAAAGATCATCCGAAGGTGCTAGATAGCAGTATATTGAGACATAACAGTATGTATGCTTGTGTATATAATATTTATGTATATATGCATATATATACTTACATACACAACACATATACATATAGATTTGGCAATTGAAACAGGAAAATAGAAATCAATATTTGTTATTATTAATCAGCAGAAGTAATGGAGTGTCTCAATGGCCGAGAGTCTCGTGAATTGGCGCTTCTCAAACTTGTTTCAAATCATTGGGATTATAATTATATATATATATAGATGAAAATCATAATATAGTGTCATGCAGATTGAGGGCTAAAAAATCCGCATTTGCAGTTCATCTATGTAAAGTACTATCAAGCACTGATACAAAAAGAATGTAGTGTCTACCAGTACAAACTGTTGCTGTGGCATGCAGTCGAGAGATTTTCAAGTAGTCAGTTATGACATTCAAGAATTGGAGCAGATTGCTAACTAAGATGAACGAATCTTGATTCTAAATAGAAAAAAGAAACGTATACAAGAATCAAACAACTGGTGATAGCTGACTCAACAAGAACAATTTTCGTTGATGCTTGTAGTAGAACAGTGTTGTAGGAAATTAGTAATAACGGTACACATCTCCTGCGTGACGAGTGGAATGTGAAGTCACTATAAGTAAGGTGACGTCGGCCGGTATCGAGAGGGTGCGTGTAGATTGTGTTGATAGTCATGTCTGTGCTGATATTGTAACTATACTGTGATACTAAGCGGACGTTATAACGACATAACCTTTTGAGGATAATAACACTGTATGAGTAGGAGTCGTACAGTACCAGATAGAAACATTCTATCAACGACTTCGGAATATAACAATATCTGTCAGAGCGCAAACCGCTGTACAAAGACAGATACGACAAACAGGCAAAATATTTTTGTTTATCTAATTTTGCGCAATTGCAGTGACCTCATATGAAATTGCTAAGATTTTTCTCGTAGGTGGTAGGATTGTTCACTCTGATTTTAAGCTGCTGATGAACTTTGCCTTACACACAGTCCTTAATGCAACAATGCAACTTTAAGCAATATTGACAAATGATCTGAAAGTATGAAATGAGCACACAGCGCCTCACAGACATGCATTTGAGGCTTTCAATCGTACCTTTTAAGATCTCTGAGGATTTATGAATTTGTCGTCCTGGAGAGTAAAAATGACTTTGTTCAGGATGTTAATGTCATAAACATTAAAAAAATATCTATCTCAGTCCAGATGATACAACTCAATTCACATGGTAGTCGATGTTAACGATGCTGCTAATTATCCAACAAAGTTCCTTAATTCTCTTAAGTCCATTGCTGTCAGACCTAATCTTCTGCAAGTGAAAGTAGATGCACGTATTGTTATGATATTTCGATGTCCCAAATCTCTGTAGTGATACCAGATTTTCTATTAAAATCTTTGTCTCAGATGAACGAATTTGCTAATATGAATAGTTGCATCAAGGAAGATATTCCACGCATTCGCATTATCTCATAAGCTATGTCATTACAATTCAGGTGCGTTCAGTTTTCATTGACAGTTTTTTTTTACCTGTTTCAGGGTACAGCCACTAAAGGTTGTCGGAGTTGGACTCACAACATCATATTTCTCTCTTAATAAGTTCCATGTTGTATGCTCACGTATTAGGCCAAAGAAATATTTTTTTTATCACAACACCGAACCGTAAAACAAGAAATGTTTAGCACAAAGTTATCGTTCAATGGAACACATTTATATAAGAAGTAAAAATTGCTTCTACTTTATGCATTATACATACCAGTTTATAATTGTCAGAAAAATATGAAGGTAGTATTTTCTTAGGCCACAAAATTAAATATCAATAAACACAGTCTCAAAGATTTTACACATAATAGAAACTTGGCAATATTCAACTGGAAGTATGCATCTGTATTACAACAAATGTATAAACAAATATAACTATCAACTAAAAGAACAATATAAAACTTGCTATAAATTATAGTCATTTAATAAACAAATGTTTCTTTTTGATATCCGAGCAACGCCGGGAAATTCTGTTACTGTGTGTTTGTGTGTGTATACATTTAAATACTTAAATACGTATGTATATGTGAATGTATGTAAAATATATGCATGCATTTGAATATATACATATACATATATATATATGCATACACACACACATATGTGTGCGTATATATACATATGTATAAATATTTATTTACGTATATACGTGTATGTATCTTTATATATATATATATATGACTTCAACTCTTTTTCTCCCGATCTGTAGTTGCTTTTCCAATGAATTTACTCCATATGCCCTTCAGACGTATTTTTCTCTTTTGATGTATATCATATATTATATTTTCCCTGCTATTGTGTCTTTTATTAAATCTGAACAGTTTTTATTTTATAAATCTGAAATAATGTTGTTGAATTTTTTTCCTTTTGTTTATATATTTTACATATCTTTTATTTATCTCTCTTTGTTTAAAATTCTGTTGTTATTCTGCTTGTTTGTTTTTTACTATAAACATATTTCAAATATTTTTTTTCTCGCATTTTAAATATTTGTTTGTTTTGTCGAAGCGTGCGATTTATTCTCCAAGTAAGTATTCCTTTATTCTTCTTCTTCTATCTAAACTGCGAACATTTCAAAATAATCTTTTATGCCTAAAGAACAATTCACACACACACGCGCACACAAAGGAAAAACAAAAGCAAGAATATCTGGTTCTCATTAGCATATGCTTCATTTTTATTCCATTATTTCCTTCACTTATCTCTTCTCTAAATCCCACTGCTGCTTTTGACATAAGTTGAAATTTTCATAGCACATCACATTTCTCTCATAAACATTAGCTAACTACTGGAAAGGCCTGTTCATCCAATATTCTCGAGCGCAACCACTATCATTATGACAAGAAGCCACCAGCAGATTTTTTCGTATAGACAACTGTTATAGTAGATTAATATACCTCTAGTATACTAGATTAATATGCTTCTATTATAATACCATTCAGTATCTAGGATGCATTATAGAAATATTAATTGACTCCGGTATTGAATTACAACTTTATTTTATTAAGTCCGGAAAGGTGACAAGCGAAGTTCACCTTCGCTGGATTTGAACTCATAAGGTTAAAAGGTCGCAGTTAAATACAGAATATAGTGCGTTATTTAACCTCAAAACACTGTAACCTATTCAGCCAATCCGACACCTTTTCTCCTGGTAGAGAAAAAATACTGACTGGCCTCGTCACAAACATTACGTTACAACGAGAAGAAATGACTTGCATAATGTAATTAGTTAACAAATGCTACAACAAGAACAACAAGAACAACAACAACAACAACAACAACAACTACTACTACTACTACTACTACTACTACTACTACTGGTGCTACTACTACCACACTTTTAGGTTGTCGCCACTACCACTCACATCGTCGTCGTCATTATCACCACGACGAACGTGGTTGCTCTAGTTGCACATTCATTCATACATATTTACATAAATACGTACGTACATACACACATATACGTATACATATTATATATATATACAGTCTGTTACAATCTGTCATACCGGCCATGATGAAATACCACAAGGTATAGAAAATACGTATTCGCCTTTATATATTTATATATTTAATCCTTTATATTGAACACTCAATATTTCATACATTCAATAAGACATTCCATATGTTCAATAAGACATTCAATACTTCATTTCATTGTACCATCCATCTTTTTTTTTATTACATATTATATATTCGATATTCTATATCCCACATAAATTTTACAAGAATATAAATAAAAAACATAAAAAGCAGACAGAGTTGGAACTCTTTTAAATAAAATAATATATTCCTCTATACACGATCATACAAAACCCTTTTTTTTGTATTTATTTTTACTCACACACACATATATATATGGCCCTAAAGTAGGTTTACTGTTATCACGTAAGCACTTTAAATTTCTACCTTACAATTAACTAAATTAGCATAGAATAATGGTTTCATATATTTTATAATTAAGATCTAAACTGTTAATATACGAATGCGAAAGAGATAGTTGAATAACTGTAAACATACTTTTGGGCCATCCTGTATATATATACACACATATACGCACATATATTTACATCCCCTCTCCATATATATACATAAATACAAACATACACACTAATACATACACAAACACACAAGCTTACATACATAATACATACATACATACATACGTACATACATACATACATGTATACATACATACATATACTCATCAACACACATATACAGACCTCTGAAAATATGGATCTAGACCTGAAATGTTCTTCTTGGCAAGTGTTTTTATGGAAGACCATGTATGAAAACTCCACCTCTGTTTATGCCACCAATTTTATCCCTAAGATAAACAAAGTCTAATATAACTTGGAAGCTGTTTCATAGCAAGCGGTGAGATAAATACTCATAGATCTAGAAGAAAACGCACAACTCGCTCTAACGACTGTTTGTACACCACCTTTTGCTGTCACACATACACAAAAACCAACAACAGATTATTGTTAAAATGATACATTTATGTCGCATGTAGCTATAAAGATGGTTAATTCGAGTTGAAATTGTCTGAAATTTTTGTGCGTTCTAAGAAGGTTGAACAGTATTATATCATTTACATTAGTTTAAGACTGGCATCAACAGTGGTAAAGTAGCAGAATCAGTAAAGCATCAGATAAAATGCCTTGTAGTGTTTTATATTATTCTGTCTCATTGCACTTTAAGATCAAAGCCCACTGAGGTCGATTTTTGCCTTTCATCTTTCAGGATCGATAAAATAAGTTTCAGTTTTTTACTGGTGTGTATATTATCGACTTTTCATTCTCTCAAAGCCCGTGCCTTTGTGTGAAATCATTATACCATAGGCATGTTATTATAGGTATAACATGGATATAATATTTACATTAATCTCCTGTTTATTTCTTTCTCTTGGTCTCCACAATAACCGCTGTTGGTGTTACTTCTTTATTATCACGAATTTTGGTTTTCTTTTGCTCATTTTCGGTCAGTAGATTTTTACTTGTGGTACCTATCACGTTTAAACTGCGTTATCAGCGGTATAATGAAAGGAAACCCTCCTGGCCTACCTCAGAAGAAAAACACTAAACCAATGTACAACACACACTGTCGTTTATAGATTACAAATATGGTCTGTAACAACAGAAATGGAGAGAAAACTGGCAGCGTGTCAACACAAAAATGAAATTATCAATATCAATGCTCAGCTTGACATGAACATATAAGGAGCGAAAGAGAAATAAATTGGTAAGAGAACGGGTGAACGTAGATGGTATTATAACTGTAAAAAAGATAAAACAGATGCAGGGAAAATGACACAGTAGCGAAGAGCCAGGCCACCGTTGGCCAAAAGCCATCACGAAATGATAATTAAGAACGGGAAAGAGAAAACACTGAAGACTACGATAGAAATGGTGTAATGAAATGAAAAATTTATGCACCATCATCAAATAGGCAACATCAAGTGGAGTGGGAGAGCAAAAAGGTGGGCAATGGAAGTTAAGAGTTTCATTAAGTGGTGGATAGATAACGGCTAAAAACAACTATGGCTATCGAAAATACCAAGAAAACTGTGTAAAGCAAAGTTACTTTGATGCCAGTGCTTAGTACTGGTTTCATGATGTCAGGCAGGTAAGAGAGACATTTTCTAGTTAGGACTGTAGTCTATCATATGTCACATTCCCAGATGACCTGTAGCTAGTCCGGACAGCCAGGGGTACTAGAGGAACGTTGAATAAAATGCTACACTCAGGAAGAGAGCAAAACTACCGCGGATTACAATTTAGGACTCTTGTGCAAGTAATTACATTTTTTAACCATCTAACTATTTCTCCTTTATGGACGCTTTTCTTTTATTGATTTCAGTTATTGGGTTGTAGCCATGTTTCAGCATGCTTTTAAGGGATTTTACTCATGATATTAAGCGCAGTATCCATTTCAATAAACTACTTGTGCTGTCGATCTTAGTTTTTCAAATCTCTGCGTTACGCTTTGATATAAAGTAACATTACACTGGTTTACACCTGTAATCGTAAACACAAACTCAGAAACACGCACACACACACACACACACACACACACACACACACACACACAAACACACACAGATACACGCACAAACGCACACACACATACACACTCATGTATGTACGACAGGATCCTGCGCAGTTTGTTTACCATATTTCCAAATGTTGGTCACTTAGAGGATACATTAGAAGGCGTTTACCCAAGTTGCCATGCAAAAGACTGAACCCAAGATCTCATGACTGCAAATCAAACTTCGTCATCACACGGCTATGATGCCTACGCCTTGTAATAAATTATAACTGACATTGTTTCATGAAATGAATGTTTGGACGAGAATAACGGTATTGTATATTTGTGCAAGTAGTTTTTATATCTTCCGTTTATACCTAAAACATATCTTGCGTATCTTTTAACAAGATATCTCATATTCTGGGACTTTACATGGTTCAATCACTTCACTTGACCCACTCCGCAATTTCCTGCTGCACAACAAGGAATTGTACACGTCAACGTGGGATAATCTACGAAGTCGTTTAACAGGCAAGAAATTACAGCAAAATTTCTCTGAAAACGCACTGGACTGTCTTAAAAAAATGAAATGTATGTTGAACAATGGAGTTCCTATTATTCAAAATAAATAGATAATGATATTTGATCATTTAACTACTCAATCAGGTTTTAACTAGTGCTAAATAACAATAAGGACAACAATCCGGAGAGGGATGTGATCCTCACAACTGATTTGCTTCTGACATTAAAATGAACAGTGAAACAAAGTATGTCTTAAACATTCCTTCCGGTTAGATTTTCTTTAGCTTATGTATGTGTTATGTCAGGTCACTCTTAGTGCCACTGGTAACATTTATTCTAGTACAGTCTATCGCATAGTCACACTATCGGCGATTAAACCGGCAAACCCACCAAGCCTGTCTTCGTAATGAGTGGGTAGGTGATTTCGTTGGCCATCCTGCAGTATGAAAAACAAAACCTGTCAAAGAACAAATAAACTCAGTTGAGTCAACAGCCATCAAACAGGTGTTTATGAGGAAACCCTAGTCTTTGTTTAGGCATCTCTCCAGGAAAAAAGAAATTCCGAAATAACACCCTCCTAAATGCAATCCCGGCGATGTTGCTTTTGCTTGTTTCCGAACTACTTGACTTTGTAGGTGAGCGTCTCGGCGGGGTTTTGTAGGTGAGAGTCTTAGGAAACTGTTACTGACTTTAAATTTCAGTATGAGCATTCTCGGCAGCTATTGTCTTTAACATCTTTAACATCTGAGTTGAAAAATAATTTGTCAATAATGGTCATATTTGCCTTCTAGTTGACAGTTGCAATGTATGTATGTATGTATGTATGTATGTATGTATGTATGTGTGTATGTATGTATGTATGTATGTATTATGTACACACACACACACACACGTGCGCGCTCAACAGTGTAGTTGATAGAAGATGGCACGTATCTGCGTAGGAGAAGGCAAGTGACTCAATGGACTTTTTTATGAGAACATTACTTTGACCTTCATTGTACTTAATTATGCCAAACCTATCTAGCAATGATTCTCATTTATTTTTATGATATTCATATTCTTATATATATATATATATATATATATATATATATATATATATATATATATATATATATATATATGAATGTATGTATGTATAAACAAATTTAACAGTGCAGATATATAAATATACATATAAAGCATTGAACAGCAACAAACCTCTCACCAGGCCCTAAAACTCCTTGATATAAATTAGATTTTCAAGTTGAGCTGCATCAGCCTGACGAATATAAATATGCGATAGAAAGAATATAAAGTTATTTCTTATTTTCTTCATTGAAGTGAATTTTTTCCTTTTATTTCTTTGTTTTAGGAAACGTGATTCCTTTTATTTCTGTCTTCTCACTTTCCAAATGAATAAATTATAGATGTTTTGGATTGTATTTCTCTTTTATGGAAAACACTAACACACAAAATAATACATACATAAATTAATATATAACTAGACAAGTTCCAACATAAACAAACATGCGCGCACACGAACGCAAGAAGACACACACATGCACACATGCATAGACACGCAAACGCGCGCACACACACACACACACACACACACATATATATATACATGTGTATACATATATATATATGACTATATATATACATATATGTATATGACTATATATATATATATAT
>NC_068984.1:60839660-60846227 GCF_001194135.2 Octopus bimaculoides
ATCTATCTATCTATCTGACGAGGTTCTAGTCAGTTAAATGTATATGTTTGCATATGTATGTATATATACACGTGCAAACACATAGATACTTCCAAACTGTATGCATGCATGCACATGCATCCATATGCACGCATTCGTGTGTCAGTGGGTGTATCAACTATGTATTCAAAGGTCGATCAACTGTCAGACTAGAGAAGATTCAATGCAGTCAATGCATCTTGAAACTGTTTTCTTTTTATTTCAACTGGTCATGCACACATCGATATGTACGTGTGTGTGTGTATGCGTGCATGCATGGAGAGTGAGGGAGAGAGAGAGAGAGAGAGATTGAGAGAGAGAAATTATTCATTGAAAGCAACAGTATATAATTTGAATTATTTATCATCTTAATAGATTGCCACGATATTTCAACAAGGCCTGTATCAGCAGAGTTTCATCAGAGAAGCATAGCGAATGCAGAAAATATTAAAAGAATGGCATGGCCATGTTGTAAGGGTATGAATAAATCGAACAAACTCACATACACACATACACACACGTATACACACACATGCACACAGGCGTGTGCATGCACGCACTCACACACACATGCACATACGTACACACGCACACACACATACGTGCGCGCATACACATACACACACACATACTCTCACACAGACCTGCCCACAAACTTGAACGTAAGTATGTATGTAGATATGTATATATGTATGTATGTACATCTATTGTGTGTCCTTGTGTTTGTGTTTACCACCACTACGGTACTGATTTGTTTACGCACCCGTTAGACAAAAGAGACCGATAAGG
This sequence comes from Octopus bimaculoides, assembly GCF_001194135.2. Lineage (NCBI taxonomy): Eukaryota > Metazoa > Mollusca > Cephalopoda > Octopoda > Octopodidae > Octopus > Octopus bimaculoides. Next base: position 60,840,468 of record NC_068984.1, read on the forward strand.
TAAAGTACCAGGTTTTAGAAAATAAGTGTTGGATTCGATTCGTTTGATTGAAACCATTCAATATGGCGCCCTAGCATGACAGCGATCCAGTGACTGAAACAAGTAAAAAATGATGTGTGTGTGTTTGTGTGTATGTTGGTGTTGTTGTTGGCACTCCGACGCTTACGACGTCGAAGGTTCCAGTTGATCCGACCAACGGAACAGCCTGCTCGTGAAATTAACGTGCAAGTGGCTGAGCACTCCACAGACACGTGTACCCTTAACGTAGTTCTCGGGGATATTCAGCGTGGCACAGAGTGACAAGGCTGACCCTTTGAATTACAGGCACAACAGAAACAGGAAGTAAGAGTGAGAGAAAGTTGTGGTGAAAGAGCACAACAGGGTTCACTACCATCCCCTACCGGAGCCTCGTGGTGCTTTAGGTGTTTTCACTCAATAAACACTCACAACGCCCGGTCTGGGAATCGAAACCGCGATCCTATGACCGCGAGTGCGGTGCCCTAACCACTGGGCCATTGCACCTCCACTATGTGTATGTATATATGTATGCATGTACGTATGTACGTACGTATGTATGTATGCTGATAATGCATTATTTGTATCATTCTCATGTCATGCACAATGTTCTTGCAACCAGTAGATTCGTTTATCTTTCTAGTTATTTATGTGGCGGGGATGACTGTTAAAAGTAACTCTTCATTGTTTAATGTAAAGTACAAGTTTGAAATCTGGTTAAAACTAAGAATTGTTGAGTGTTTTTTAAAAATTTTATCTATAAACACATGTCTCGATATTCGTATTACCTCCTTAGTACAACTCATAGAAAATATATTATTAGTGAATTTATGTTAAAGTTGTGCATAAAAGATAGATGTACAGGAAAATAAAATTATAACGAACACCGATCAGTGGTGGTACATTATAAGCTAGAAATGTTCAGTGACATTTAAACGTTATTCACGTGGGATGTGCATTCAAATTTGAAATTTGAATGAATTATATATACGTATATATATTTGTATATACTTATATATATGTTTGCATACATACATACATACCTACATACATACATACATACATACATACATACATGCATACATACATACATACATACATATATATATATACATACATATATGTATATATATATATATATATATATATATATATATATATATATATACACGCACACATATATATATACAGATACATATATACATACTCACACACATAATCCTATATATTTCTGTATCTGCGAAGTGTTGCCTGAAATATTTCTTTACTGCCTCTGTCATTAAATAAACCGGGGTGTATAGTTTTAATGTATCGTTATTTTGTTGTCTCTGCCGCCTTTAAGTTTTGTCCCGTGTCAGATCCATCCTATTTTAGATATTTCCTATTTTAAAACATCTGATTTATTACACTAGAATAATGTAGTCAACATTAGAACATTACAGAAGAAAACACAAATTATATATATATATATAATATGTCCATTTAAATATATTTATGTTTTTATTTATGCATGTTGTATGGAAGTATGTATGAAGGCAACGTCTTTGTAGAAAAGTTAGAAGCTTGAAAACTATATTGTGCAGTATTTATTCCGTTGAGGACAGTTTTGACTTTCATCCTTTCGTGCTCGATAATAAATTTCTAATCCAAGGCGGGATCGTGTGGTGGGGTTGTTAGAAGGTCAGACGAGATATTTTGCTGTATGTATTCTGGCTATATTTGGTAGTATCTATTCTTGCATTCTGATAGCAATGCCTGCGACGGCACTGTTGCCAATCTCTATCGGCCAAGTCGGCTGATGGCGACTGGCAAAAATAACTCTCGGATAAACATCACTATCCGATGTTTATCCGATAGATAAACATCGGTAGCAGGGAGAAAGATTCACTTGCATAGATGATTGCCAGTTTACCTTCTAAAAGTATTAACCCGACCCTCATAAGAAATTTATAAAGAAATTAGAGACTTTGTCAATCTCAGGGTCTTTCTCGTTGCTTTTAGCTATTAAGTGTGTCTGTTCTTTGCCAGCTGTTGTTGGTATGCACCTTTTACCCTTTTCTCTCTTCAGGTCCATTCTACTTATATCTTTTCCCTTTCTGATTCTGATTCATTCTCCTTTCTCTGGTTGTGCTGAATGTTTCTGTTCCAAAGCCAGTCCTAGTATGACTGATTTTTCCAATGATATTAGTGTATCTTTTAATGTCCCGTAAAAGCGTTTTTTTACGCTTAATTCAAACGCCGTGTTCTCCTTGAATAATACCCATCTTTGAAACATTTGAACCTTCATATTTTTTCTGATGTAGCTTAATTTGACCGTTGCTTTGCTTCCAGTGTCTCATCACTTTTTATTAATATTATATTTTAAAAAAAGTATTTGGTTACTTTTGTTCTTTCTGTTTTGATAAGTAAAGGTAAATCTTTTTAGATTATACTCTCTTCTTTTTGCTTGGTTTGGGTGAACAGTATTTGACATTTACGATTAAGCCTTTCCATGAATATCACGACTACTTGAACAGATGAGATCATTTAATCTGCGGATATTTTGGTAGTTTGTAACAGTAGACAGAATATTGTGCAGAACCCTGCTACATTTATTTCTTTCGTAAAGTTCTTTGAACGTCTGTAACTTGGAAAGAGATTTATGTTAATCCATTTTCATCGATTTTCTTTCTACTTTTCTCTCTCCTTTATTGCTTCTGGTAGGTCTAGCTCAATATTAATGCTTGTTGATCTGCTGTAATGTGTGTTATTATGTCTGTTATTAAATGAGGAATCAAGTGTATATATTTGCAGTGTTCGTGAATTAGCTTGAATGTGTCCATTGCAACTTTTATGAGCTTCATTATCATTTTGATTTTTGTAATTTTTTTTTCTCTCTGTCTTAGTTTTGCTCTGACGCTACGTTTCTTGTCTGTCTTTGCTACTATCTGAAGTCAGTTTTAATGTCCGTGAATTTTTCTATTTAAATTTTTGGAAACTTAATACTGTTTATTTCGAATCTCCATATGTTCGTTAGTGCATTAAGATTTATACTTACTTTCTTTCTATTCAAGTTATAGGTCTGTTTTATAGTACTCGTGTGTATTAGATATAGCATTAATGTATAATAGCAATACATCTCCCTAGTGTATTGTTCATTGCTCCAACGTTCCTTTCTTTCAATTTAGTTTATATGTTGGACGTTAGCATTATGGCACGTAATTTCGTTTGTTAACTTTTGAGAAGGATATTGAGTCTGAATTAAGCATGACGTTATTCTTGTATCGTATTTAACGCATGCTAAGAAATTCCCCAGACATCTTGGCTCAGCCATCTGTATTTTAGCTCTAGTTTGATTTATTAATGGACATAGTTTTTCCTTGCCTAATAATCACATATAAGACATAAAATAAGCATCCACCTTTACAGTAACATTTTCTTCACTTTTTAGGCTAATTTTGGTCTTGTTATTGGATCAGTTTCGGTTTTTACGGGAGCTAGGTTCATTGTTATTGGCATCATCATCATCACTGTTGTCGTCGTTGTTGCTGTAACAATAATAATAATAATAATAATAATAATAATAATAATAATAATAATGATAATTATAATAATAGTAATAATAATAGTAATAATAATAAGGATAATGATAATAATAATAATAATAATAACAATAATAATAATAATAACAATAATAACAATAATAATAATAATAATAATAATAATAATAATAATAATAATAATAATAATAATAATAATTATTATTATTATTATCATTATTATTATTATTAAAGTGGAGGTGGAAGAATCATTAGCACGCCGGACAAAGTGCTTAACAGCGTTTCGTCCATCATTATGTTCTGAGTTCAAATTCTGTCGAGGTCAAATTTGCCTTTCACACTTTCTGGGTCGATAAAGTAAGTACTTGTCAAGCACTGGGGTCGATGTAATTGACTAGTCCGCTTTCCCAGAATATCAGGCTGTGCGCCTATAGTAGATAGGGTTATTATTATTATCGATATTTTTCCTTATAATAATAATAATAATAACTATTATTGTTTTATGAATACGACGATGGCAACAAGAACCAGCAGAAGCAGCAGCAGCAGTACCAGCAGCAGCACCACCACCACCACCACTACTACTACTTCTACTACACCGTGGTTTATTTTCATTGAGCTCTGAATGTCGAAGACAGTAATTCATATAAACTGTTATATTTGTGGGGTCACCGGTTGAATTGAGTTATGATTCCTTGTTTATCAAGCAAGTAAAACAAGCAAAATCAATACTTACCCAAGGTGTACTTTTGGGAGAAGCTCAACTCGGCGTCTGTGAGCAAATAACACACCGATTTCACAATAATTTCACAAGCCAGCAAGAAACCGTTTATATAAAGTCGCTTTACTAGTTAGAAATGGCAGCCATATTATCTCTCTCGCATCTTACCTTATCGTCTAAGCAAAAAGGAAGAAGACAGGTAATGCAGATTCAAGGGTTTTATAACTGAAAATAAGTTTATCATGGCTCGAACGCTTTTGCTCAGTTAGAGAAGACCTAGGGCTTAATAATAATAAGAACAACATTACAAGGAACTGAAGCTGCAGCAGCAACGACAACAACAGTAACAGTAGCCACAACGGTGATTCCACTTCTTATAGCAGCGAACTGTATTACATTGCGTTTACGATAACCAACCAGGTGAACAAAGATATTTGAGATTCGATATATCATGGTCCATGATATATATTATGTCATTGTTAACAGCATATGAATTGCCCACATATTACCTTCATCTGGCAATTTGGCAACGTTTTAAATTTGGGCAACTGAAAATTCAATGGCGGACTGACATCATATTAAAGTCATTCGAGGTTTTGATTTTTCAGAATAAGAATACTCAATATTAGTTATTAAAAAATTTTAACAGAGAGTGTAAACTCACAGGTTAAATAGTTGAAAATATTTTTCTTGGGATTTGTCAAGCTTAAATTAATCTTAAAATGACATTGCAGGCACGGGTTTATTGATTTTGACGGTGGGAGTGATTATTTTTGATAAATATTAGTTTGAAACATTTTCAGTTAAGAATCTTATATTTCTTATTCAAATGACTAATATTTATTCATTGCACACGATGTTTACTTGCCAAGTAATCATATACAAAATACTATATATTTTGGTGGAGTTGGGGTAATTTATCTTGGAACTGTGTTGTAAGCAGGCTGAATAAATCAATTCAGCACATCAGTGCTGTAGTACCGTATAAGAGTATCTATCTATCTATCTATCTATCTATCTGTCTATCTGTCTGTCTGTCTGTCTGTCTGTCCGTCCGCCTGTCCGTCCGTCCGTCTGTCTAGTCTGTCTGTCTGTCCGCCTGTCTCTCTCACTCCCTTTCTTCCTCTCCCTCTCCCTCTCTCTCTCCCTCTCCCTCTCTCTCCCTCTCTCTCCCTCTCTCTCTCCCTCTCTTTCTCTCTCTCTATCTATGTTTCTATCTATCTTTCTCTCTCCTTTTCCCCTATAAAGGCGTATGTATAAATAAATTTACACACGCACACACACAAACACACACACACGTGCGTGTACAAATATGTGTAAACACATATGAGTATGTGTATGTATATATCTGTACGTTTATTATAAATGTATGCATCTATACATATATACATGTATATATTTATGTATGATATTTATGTATATATATATATATATATATATATATATATATATGTGTATGTTTATGTGTAACGGTTTTTCTATCTA
>NC_068984.1:60846237-60846642 GCF_001194135.2 Octopus bimaculoides
ATCTATCTTCCTATCTATCTATCTATCTATCTATCTATCTATCTATCTATCTATCTATCTATCTATCTATCTATCTTTCTATCGGCAACTCCAACAACCCGGGTCAACGTTGAGCGACTGTATCACAACTAACACATTCTATAGTGGATTAGTGGAGGGAAGGTACGACGACGATATCGAGGCGAACCTGGGCGTCGATGAGGAATACCTGACCCGCCTGTTTAAGACGACCTTCGGGCCGGGACCTATGGACAACTTCCAGAGATCCCTGGCCTGGCAGTGCTATCGAGAAGCACTACCCGTTCGGGATAAGCTCTACAGGCATGGCTCGAGAAACACGGGGCCGACCTGTCCAAGATGCGGGCAGAGCGACGAAACCGTTCTGCACGCACTCGTACAGTGTCC
>NC_068984.1:60847052-60848145 GCF_001194135.2 Octopus bimaculoides
GGAGCCACCTTGAGCATAACCCTATGAACTAGAAAAAAAAAATCCAGAAAAAAAAACAAAAAGGCAAAAGAGAGTCACTTACTGTTATAGTTTCTTCAATGACAATATTGACCAAGTTTACCGTGGTCTTTTCCGTAGGCTTTTCTTTCCACGGCTAAACCTAAACTGTCCTCCCCTCTTTATACACGAGAACATTATTGTGATACACGATCCCTATTGATCGCTTTTTTTTTCCTCGATCCCTTTTGATCGAACTCCCCCCTTTTTCCTTTTCTACGATCCCTTTTGATCGCCACACCCCTACTTTTTTTTCCTTCCCCCTCCCAAAAAGAAAAGCTCTACATTGTATTTGTCCCATCTTTGTTGAGCCCTGTGTGGCTAATAAAAGAAATGTATCTATCTATCTATCTATTTATCTATCTGTCTATCTATCTATACATAGATATATACTTCACTCGTTTAGTACTATTCCTATTCTCACTTCATGTCCATTGTCCAGAAATCTTTCGTCAAACATCTGTGACCTCCTCAGCAACCCTTTCCGTCTTCATGTATGCTCTTTATTCTCTTGCTGATACGAATGTAATAAGCAGAGGAAGAGCACACACGAAGACGGAAAGTGTCGCTGTGGAGGTCACAGACATGTGACGAAAGATTTCCGGACAATGGACATGAGTGAGAATAGCAACAGTAATCAACGAGTGAAGTATCTATAGTTCATGTGTTCATTTGGCGCACAAAAAGCGAAATACAACAATATCTGTTTTAACACATGACTTCACATCAGGAATCTTGCAACACAAATTCATAAACGTATATATATATATATATATATATATATATATATAGGGTTCACAGGATTATCGCTCAGACGTAGATGCACTCTACACCGCCAGCAGATTGCACACCCAGAATACCTTTTAGTGATCATATTGAGAAATGCGCAAAACAAATGCTACCACAATTTATAATCTTTCTTTTTTATCAACGTGCCATTAAAACACCAACACAGATTAGATTAAATAAGGAAACCTTTTTCATTCAAAAATACAAACCCAAACTTAACCATTGCTAACACATTTAAATAAGGAAA
>NC_068984.1:60848741-60849777 GCF_001194135.2 Octopus bimaculoides
TATATATATACATATGTGTTTATATCTCACATCTGTTTTTCTATTATGATATTGTCAGCTTAGAAATTGCAATCGAAAAGTCATGATTTGCACAAAACCGTGAAAATATAATGAGTAATGAAATGAATCATCATTTCTTGTATATATTACTAGAATTGAAAGCCGTATGCATAATGACTGACCGAACGTATGTTGGGAACAGTTAGAACAAGAATACCGATTGGTTCTCTGTGACGCACTTCTTAAGTTGCCTGTAAAATTGCTGTTAGCTACTCTCTGTTACTGAACTAACAGCAAAATAATGTGCTTACTCAATGATATAGCATGTGTTACCTACTGAACTACTGAGAAATAGACAGATAGATTGAGAGAGAGGAGGAGAAAGAAGACAGAGAGAGAGAGAGAGATGAGAGAGAAAAGAAGAGAACGAGAGACAAATAGATAGATAGATAGATAGAAAACTTCAGGATTCTAACCACACTATTTTGGTATTTGGGTAGCAACTGTTATTTCTTATTTGCTAACACCTAGAAAGTATGAGAAATGGATTATGTTTTCTTCAAACTTTGCTTTTCATGCAGTTATTCAAACTCAAAATAATCCCTCTCAACACAAGGGTATGATTCTCCCCGACTACTCCTGCTCATGATCAGAGAGGGACATATTCCCAGCCACTAAGGGCCATGCCCATGTGGTTATGGTCAAGCAACTGACAAGCAAATCTGTGGTACTGAGCAGAATATTTGCTACAATGATATTTCTGCTTCAGCAACTCAGCGTTGAATCTGTCTGAAACGTAATGGAAAATAGATCAATTTCAATACATTGATGCTCAGGTCACAGAAGCAAAGTTTGAAGGGAATAGTAGTCATTTCCTTTGATTTGTAGACAGAAGCAAATAGGAAATAACACTTACTGCCCGAAGAAATACCCCACCCCCCAAAAAAAAATTATCGTGTTATTGCAAGTAAGAATGGGAAATATTTGTAATAGTTTAGATTAGACAATCTTGGAAAAGGTGGAATTGATATCCACA
>NC_068984.1:60850162-60850900 GCF_001194135.2 Octopus bimaculoides
AAAAGTATTAGTGAAGGAGTGATATTTTTTTATGTATTTGAGAAAACTGAGGAGAGAATGCCAAAAGATCTCAAACTAGACTTGCTGCATCTATCTATCTATCTATCTATCTATCTATCTATCTATCTATCTATCTATATAACGTATGTATATATGCATATGGGCATTTATATATATGTGCGTGTGTACTTATATATTTATATACATATAAATATATGTATATATGTACATATATATATATGCATATATGTATATATGTATATAAATATATTTATATATATACATATATATTTATAGATATATGCATATATATGTATGTATGTATATATACATGTATGTATGTATGTATGTATGTATGTATTAGTATGTGCTTGTTTGTTAAAACTATGCAACACGCAAATTAGATAAAAGAACTCAGTACTAGTTTGTAGTAGAGTAAATTAAATTTATGGATATCTTTGTTCACAAACGTACCATTTGATTCGCTCTGCTGGAGTTTATCAAAATGTTTTGGAAAGCTTTATCGGAGCGAAACAAATTGTACGTGTGTCATCAACGATATCAATAAAAACATACATGCATACACATAAGTACACATACACATAAATGCATACATGAATACACATAAGTAAGAATTAATATGCACACACATATATGCATATATGTATGCATATATGTGCATATAAATATGCATATATGTACACACACACACGCATATATATATATATATATATATAT
>NC_068984.1:60851200-60853517 GCF_001194135.2 Octopus bimaculoides
CCATCATATATATGTATATATATATATATATATATATATATATATGTGTGTTTTTGTGTGTCTGTGTTTGTCCCCCCCCAACATCGCTTGACAACCGATGCTGGTGTGTTTACGTCCCCGTAACTTAACGGTTCGGCTAATGAAACCGATAGAATAAGTACTAGGCTTACAAAGAATAAGTCCTGGGGTCGATTAGCTCGACTAAAAGGCGGTGCTCCAGCATGGCCACAGTCAAATGACTGAAACAAGTAAAAGAGTAAAGAGTAAAGAGTATATATATATATATATATATATATATAGTCACTCCCCGCGTTGCAACCACCTCAGGTTATAGGATCTCGCGCTTACGGAAATTGTAAATTATGTGTACTAATTTCGCTTTTATAGTAAACTGGAGAAATTGGAAAAATATTAACAACTACACTTTCTGCTTAGCCAAAAGGTCATTTCTCGGCATTTTACCTAAGATCAAAGTAGTTAATTAGAAAATCTATAATAATGACACACAGAATCGCGCGCGCGCGCACACACACACACACATGTGCATGTGTATATAAAAGTTTGTCATTACAAACACTTACTGAGTGTGACATGGAATATTTCACACTGATTATTTTTGTGTAGTTCGTGCATATTGCGTTCCAATGTCTATCTATCTATCTATCTATCTATCTATGTACTTGCCTGCCTGTCTACCTGTCTGTCTTTTTGTCTGTTTATCTATCTATCTATCTATCTATCTATCTGACATTCACCAACATCACTATCTATCATCAACAGACACACAAGCAGCATCAACACCCAAACTAATACAATCAAAGCCATTACTTACGCACCAACTCCCTAATGACCAAAAACAGGAACAACAATAGTATGAATAAGATAAACAGCTCCAAATGAAATGAGATAAAACAACGGCATGAGATAAAGTAATACTCAAGCATATTTTGAATGTTGATTGGAATGTTATTGAAAAGTCAATGAAGTTTGGCTTTAGGCTAACAACAACAACAATACCTACACCGAACACGAATAAACCAACACCATCATTACCAACACACTAACTTTTGAATAATCAATTGGTAATAAAAATAATAGTACCAACATGATAGCTATATCTGTAGTTACATATGCTGAATGTCAATACAACAGTGCTTATGCGTGTGTAAGTAGAATGTAGAGTTTTATGGCTCAAGTTAGAAACGGAAGGAGCGAAGCGCTCATTAATCTAGTAACTCTTTAAGCATCTGTCATTGTGCAGGCCTTCCTCCCACCTCACTCCTTCACCTTTTCATTTTCACATTTCTGTTGTTATATCCATAGGAATAAGAAAAATATGTTGCTCTCACAAAACAACTGTTTCCTGATGCAGCTTTTCGCTTAATATTTGGTATTGATCACCATTGCTGCGGCATTTAACCCATAATCCAAGATGGATGGAAAGAAGCCATTAACGGAAGTTCAAGGACGTAGTGCAGAAAAGAACAGTAAACGGATTACACTGGATATTACACTTGGTGTCTTAAGAAGAATTCATGTGGGAGAAAAAAAAATCAGCCACATTGCTAAAGATTAATGCCGACAGCCACTATAATAGGATCAATACGTGACAATAACAAAGAATTGAGAGAAGTGCTCAAGAAGTTACCCTGTTAAAACTGCTTGGACCTTATTTTTTCGTAGATCTAATGTGATGCTTAAAATGGGTGTACGGATTGAAAACCAGACTCTAGGTATTGCGCTGATTAGCACAACGGAAATTAAGAAAAGTCACAACTTTGTATGACGGTTTGCCGTAAAACGAAGGCGAAGCTTCTAATGAAAAATCTTTCCTGACTAGTAAATGCTTGTTCGAAAGGCTGAAGAAGCATGTGAATATGCATTACATGTTATTATTGACTCGTATCAGATGTTGATACAAGTTTACAAAAATGGTCTGACGCTCCTTGCGATGATATCAATTAAAGACCGCTCCTCGTGTACCACTTCCAAGGTTGCAAAAAATTTAATTTGCCTGATTTGGCGTTTAAATAAGAAGGCGTGCATGACTAGGAACCTGTTTTGAAGAGAGGTTTACGAATTTCTCTTCGAATACTTTTATGCTTAAATATTTTACTGTGGATGTTTAGAAATTTTCTTTTTTCTGCATAAGATATGGTGCCTTTAGGCCTTGCTTTTCGTTATTTTTTGAAAATAACTGTAGGAACGCTGTTTCACTCTATAATATAAAAATTAACAAGAAAAATAATTTCGCGTTATGACAAATTTTTCTGGAGAGTAAATTAATCCCGTAAGATTGTTGCACAGATATATATAT
>NC_068984.1:60853697-60855786 GCF_001194135.2 Octopus bimaculoides
GCACACGAATGCGCATATATATGTGTGAAGGTACATGGCTCAGTGGTTAGAGCGTCGCGAGGTTGTGAGTTCGAATCCCGGATCGGGTTGCGTGTTGTGTTCTTGAGCAAGACACTTTATTCCACGTTTCTCCAATTCACTCAGCTGTAGAAATGAGTTGCGACGTCACAGGTGCCAAGCTGTATCACCCTTTGCCTTTCCCTTGGATAACACTGCTGGCGTGGAGAGGGAGGCTGGTATGCATGGGCGACTTCTGGTCTTCCATAAACAACCTTGCCCGGACTTGTGCTTCGGAGAGTAACTTTCTAGGTGCAATCCCATGGTCAATCATGACCGAAAGGGGTCACAGCAGTATATATATATATATATATATATATATATAAGGTTGAGGAGGGTATTGGATTTAACCAATATATTTGACAAAAATGAGTGAAAAACTACAGAAGGCTTGTGTTATATGGTTAAAGTATATATTTAAATCGTTATATTAGAAAAATGTTATAAAATTTTGAGTATAGTAACATTGTTTTTGGAGAAATAACCAGTTTCGTATTTTCTTTTCAAATGTCACAAATTTCTTTACATATATCGTATCATGTCTTCGCTATGGTGTAACATATGAAGTTCCAGATAGGGGAAGGTAATCATATATGTATATATATATATACACAATATAAAGAAAATGGAAGGGAGCAAAATTGACATATAGTCATTTACATCCTAATGGATGGAGAGTTCATTACAGACTGAATAGCAGCTTCTGTATGTAAGTGTGTGTCTTTGGATTCTGTTCTAAAAATAGCTAGATGTTAAACTACGACCATGGTGGAAATGGTTAGTTGCAGTTCTGAAGAACTAGGTATACTCCTATTCACCCTTATTGGTATTTAGATAGTTTTTTTAGAAGCTTGCTGCCACTCTTCTCTCTATTCATTTGTCAAGAGAATAAAGAATAAGAAATAAAAATTGATATGCGTAGGAGTGGCTGTGTGGTAAGTAGTTAGCTTACCAACCACATGGTTCCTGGTTCAGTCCCACTGCGTGGCACCTTGGGCAAGTGTCTTCTACTATAAGATTTACGATGCTTCTGCGGTAAGATACAGTGCACTCAGAGCGGAGTGTTTGTGCAGCTTAATGAAGAAACAGCTGTAAGCTAATGATATGGGTCACGTAATTCCTGTTCCCTTGTGAGTGGATTCGGTAGACGGAAACTGAAAGAAGCCCGTCGTATATTTGTATATACATATGTATGTGCCTGTGTATGTTTGTGTGCCTGTGTTTGTCCCCCTAACATCGCTTGACAACCGATGCTGGTGTGTTTAGTTCCCCGTAATTTAGCGGTTCGGCACAAGAGACCGATAAAATAAGTACTACGATTACAAAGAATAAGTCCTGGGGTCGATTTGCTCGACTAAAGGCAGTGCTGCAGCATGGCCACAGTCAAATGACTGAAACAAGTAAAAGAGTATAAGTTAGTATCCAAATCTATTTACTTATTGCATATGAATATAAGAAACTCCCTTTCCCTAATTCATTTAATTTATTTATTTAGATATATCAGCTGATAGTAAAGATTTCAATGTGTATTCTTCTCTCCATCCTTTAGGTTAGTTAGAAGAAACTATCCATTCATTACGATGTAAATGAATATATATCAATTTTGCCCTGAATAGATTTTACCTTCTAAATTCATAATGCAATTTTAATTGTAAAATATGAATCATCATCATCAGCATCATCATCGTTTAATGTCCGCTTTCCATGCTAGCATGGGTTGGACGATTTGACTGAGGACTGGTGAAACCGGATGGCAATACCAGGCTCCAATCTAATTTGGCAGAGTTTCTACAGTTGGATGCCCTTCCTAACGCCAACCACTCAGAAAGTGTAGTGGGTGCTTTTACGTGTCACCCGCACGAAGGCCAGTCAGGCGGTACTGGCAACGGCCACGCTCGAAATGGTGTCTTTTATGTGCCACCCGCACAAAAGCCAGTCCAGGGGCACTGGCAACGATCCCGTCCCGCTCAAAACATTTCATGTGTCACCCGCACAAGAGCCAGCCCAGGGGCACTGGCAACAATCTCGCTCA
>NC_068984.1:60856276-60858965 GCF_001194135.2 Octopus bimaculoides
GTCGCCCGCACAAGAGCCAGCCCAGGGGCACCGGCAACGATCCCGCTCGGAAAGATTTCATGTGTCGCCCGCACATGAGCCAGTCCAGGGGCACTGGCAACGATCCCGTCCCGCTCAAAACATTTCATGTGTCACCCGCACAAGAGCCAGCCCAGGGGCACTGGCAACAATCTCGCTCAAAAGACCCCATGTGTCGCCCGCACACGAGCCAGTCGAAGCTGAGAAATTGAAACGAACGTATGCGACAAGAAATTGACTATTATATAAATAAATAAATTTCTGTGGTTACCCCTCCATTTTCTTTATATTATATTATTAAAATTCTGTTCTCCTATATCGGATGGATGGAAACATCTATAACGACAACTGGAATTTCATAAGTGTAAAGTACTGATGTCGAAGAAGAACCATCAATAGGTACTAATGCTAACACAAATTAACAAATCCGAGGAATATTAATCGATATGGAGCTAAACCGGTGTAGGCTTGGATGAAATATATCCCTGAGAAAAAGCAGCTTCTTTCCATTCGAAACTATATATATGTGTGTGTGTATGTGTATGACTGTATGTGCTTGTAACACATTTATGCGCGCCCATACACATGCATAAACACACACACATACACCGATATATATATATATATATATATATATATATATATATATATATATGAAATTAAATAAATGTCAAGGGAAGAAGAATTACGTATTCAAGTTTAGCTTACAGATGCTTCTGCGGTAAGATACAGTGCACTCAGAGCCTAGGGTTTGTCCAGCTTAATGCAGAAACAGCTGTAAGCTAATGATATGGGTCACGTAATTCCTGTTCCCTTGTCATTTATTAATTTGATTTTGCGCTCTATATTCATCTTACGTCATATTCTAAAGCATATGTATATTGAGTTCTAACACCAGCGTATTAGTGTGGCTATGCCAAAGCAAAAATTTTACACACACACACACACACACACACACACACACACACACACACACACACACACACACACACACACACACACACACACACACACACACACACACACACACATATATATATATGTATGTATGTATGTATGTATGTATGTATGTATATGCGTGTGTGTATGTGTATGTATGCGTGTGCGTGTGCGCATATTTGTGTGTGTGTGTATGTATATATGTATACATATACTATTTCCTATGTCACACTAAACGCAGATATACTGGTGAAAGTTTGGAAATTAAGATATTTGTTTCAAAGTAGTACGTCTTTTATGCATAGAAATATATCAGTAACAGACGAAAATCGTCTAGTTGCAGAGATGGCATTGCTAAACATATATTTCTGCTCCTTTGAGCTTCGTCAGCAGCAAGTATCTAATAGCAACGGCATGCTAAGACAACTGTAGTCTCTATTAATATAAAATGAATCCAGTGATATGTCACTGAAAATTGCATTCTGTATCAACGACTTTAATTGTTGGAATTTGTTTTACCAGTAGAGGCTAAGACTGTCTTATATTTTGTAGCATATTCAAACTGTTGAGGAAGATCTTGAAAACCTACTGAACCAAAATATATAACTTTATATCTGTTCTAGAAGTGTTGAGTCTTTTCCACAGTAACTGTTGTTGTTTGTAGTATAAAAACACTAATATTAATATCTATCTATCTATCTATCTATCTATCTATCTATCTATCTATCTATCTATCTATCTATCTATCTATCTATCTATGCGCGTGTGTGTGAGTTTGTGTGTGTATGTGTGTTTATGTGAGTGCATATTTGTATGCATGTGTTGGTGCGCAGGTGAGCATATTTGTGTATTCAGCTGCGTACATACACATATATACAAAAGCTCATAAAGTATACCATAATGTTGTCATATCATGTATATGTACACCAGTAATGAAATGTAGAATGTTTAATATATGTGTATTTTTGTTTTGGAAATGAAGGCTCATACACCAATACTAATTTATATACATTTATATACATACATAAATACATTCAGATATAAACACACATGTGCACACATATTATAAACATTATACACATACATACATACATACATACATACATACATACAAACATACAAACATACATACAGAGACAGAAATAGAGGTTATGAGGGACATGTATATCGAGACACGAGGAAGAGTGAAAGAAGAAATAGAGAAAAGCGTGTGTAGGTGTGTATGAGAGAGAGAGAGAGAGAGAGAGAGAGAGAGAGAGAGAGAGAGAGAGAGAGAGAGAGAGAGAGAGAGAGAGATGAATAGATAGACAGGAAGATTTGCAATTACACATAAAAGAATATAACGTATTTGATATACAGTCTGCATACAGTCTCTGTTGATAGTTGGCAATATTTGGCAATATTTCTTGGCTGTTCAATTTTTTGTGTCGGTGTGAAAATAGGCACATCTTTATATATAATTTGGGCATAAATATGCATAAAGCAACTTGTACATGCACATCGATATGTGCATATATGTACATGGATAAGAAAACATATATGTATATTGACAGATATGTACATCCTGTATTTGATTCTCGTTTTTTGTAAGCCAAAAGCTAGGTTGCAAAAACGTATGTTTACTAGCAAATATATAAATGCATACATGTATTTTACACACATGTGTATTTGTGTGTGTGTATGTGTGTGTGTGTGTGTGTGTGTGTGTGTGTGTGTGTGTGTGTGTGTGTGT
>NC_068984.1:60858975-60868696 GCF_001194135.2 Octopus bimaculoides
ATATATATATATATATATATATATATATATATATATATACACACAAACATATATATATGTGTGTGTGTGTGTGTGTATATGTATGTATGTACACACACACACATGTATATATATATACATATATATATGTACATATTTACAAATGTATATGCACACGTCTTTAAATTTTGTTTTACACATACATACCAGAATATAAAATATACATGTATGCGTGTATACATACATACATACATACATACACACATACATACATAGACATACACACACACTTACACACACATATAGTTATGACGTAACTACATACACATTCATATATGCATACATCCGCATAAATCATACGTATATATATATATATATATATTTGTATACACACACACGCATACACATATTTCTATTCACACACATGCACACAACGAATTGTTTGCTGTATGTGTGGGCGCGCGCTCGTATGCATATTTTAATACACAAATTATAATTACCCGTACGTCATTTTCAATAAAGGTAAAGTAAGGAAATGAAATTTTATAGCGTATGCCACAGATTGTTCATACAGGCTTTAAAGTTATTTAATTACTGATGAAATAAACTGTGATATACTAAATTATATAAAAAATACTATTTTCAACAATACTCATTTAACGACACGATATTTTCCATCAAATTTCTATGTACATGTCTATATTAATGCTGATACCTAAGCTGAATTTAAAGCAGCTAAAATACAGTTATTAAAGTCTTTTCTGTAAAACTCTTCGGAGGTTCAAATTCACCATACTAAGGGTAAAGGGCCCCTTCGATCATGAATGGGAATGTTCCCCTCTGAAGCACAAGTCTGTGCTAGGTTGTTTGTGGAAGACCAGCAGTCGCCCATGCATACCATTCTCCTCCCTCCACGCCACTGGGAAAGGCAAAGTCCGATACAGCTCGGCATCAGCGAAATTACAACTCATTTCTACAGCTGCATGAACTAGAGCAACGTGACATAAGGTGACTTGCTGAAGAGCACAACACATTTCCCGGTCCGAAAATCGAACTCACAACCTCACGACTCTAAACCCGACGCTCTAACCACTAATACATGTGCTTTCACACACCTTACTCCTTACTACAAGTACACCCTCGTTATGCCTATGAAGGAAACTATAAAAAAAAAACTCAAAGCAGAACTTAGTGTTAATGGCTAAACTAGTTTGTATACCAATGCCTGATTAATTAATTAATGAGTGTTTAGAGCAAAATAACATGTAAACTATTTTCTCTATATAAGAATTGTCTAACTTCATAAAATCTTTAATTCAGCATTATTTATTTTCATCGGGTTATACCGTGCTGACGATTCTAAAGAAGGACGAAATAGTGCTATACGTAACTACTAAAAACTGTAATGTAGAAGAAAATAAATATTAATTATGTATGCTCCGTACACCTTTACGCTTCGATTCAAATTTCAAACTTCTAAATTCGCCTCAAATTTGCTTAATCGAGAAGGGATTGCATACCCTAGAAAACTTATTACCAGGGACACACAGCCTGTATAGCATGTATAGAAAACCTAATATAAATTTCAAGTAGTTGAGTGGTTGTATAATAAGAAGTTTGCTTCCGAACTACTTGGTTCCGGGCTCAGTCTCACTGCGTGCAATCTTGGTTAGTGTCCTCAGGCCGACGTAAAACCGTGTGTGGTGGATTTAGTAGATGGAAACTGAAAGAAGCACGTCGCATCTATCTCTTTCTCTCTCTCACTCTACATGTGTGTGTGTGTTTGTCTCCCAACACCGCTTGACAGTGTTGGTGTGTTTACGTCCCTGTAAAGTATTTCAACAAAAGACACCAATAGAATAATTACCAGGCTTAAAAAATTAGGACTGGGGCCGATTTGTTTGACTAAAATTCTTCAAGGCGGTGTCTCAGCATGACTTCCGTCAAATGACAGAAACCATCAATAAATAAATGATAAACTAGTTTTTAATGTCTATGCTGTGAAATTCTAAACAGATTTAAATCCCTCTGGGTATTCTCTTTTATTTTTATTAAACAAAAGCATTAACTAAATAAAAACGTCAATATATGAAACAAAGTTATATATTTTTAGAGGCAGTAATATTTTCGGAGTTTCGCCAAATCTGGTTTTTCAAACTGTTTGAGAAACCAAACGTGGTAAAGCTTCAGTCACCTCTTTCATTGTTGTTTATGACATAAATATGTAGTATATACTAGTTTATAGCTAGTATAAACATGTGTGGGGAAGCATACACATACGCGCACACATACGAATTCACACACACACACACACACACACAATCACACATACACATATATATGTATATATGTGTAGATGCACACATACACACATATACACACATGGTTAAAATGTACAAAAGAAGTGAGTGAACAACAAACAAAGCGTATTAGTTTGATGCTCAGGAAAATGGATAAGTTATTTGATGTTTCGAGCCCACTCTCTTCATATATGCATATACAGCTTCTACATTAACTGAGCAACCTCTAAACACTTTTGAAAATGAAGCATTGAGTCAATCTCTCTTGTCAAAACGATTTATACCAAATTTATCGCAAATGACCACTAAGCTCCTCTCAGTCATACTTATTATCGCAGTTACATTCTTGACATATTTCTATTCTCACCATTTGTAGCACTTACATACTTTATGGTTTTGAATGCATAAAGTAATTAAATAATTAATTATTTATTGTCATCATTTCTGTTGCAAGAGATGTCATATTTGCAATGTTAATTTGTTTTACATATCTCACAAAACATATAACACCTATTTTTTTACTCTTTAAAGCCATGATATATTGATCGATAATATTGCCCAAAATGTCATGAGTAAAGTTAAAGACAGTCTTCAGTGTTTTATTAAAAAATCACCATTATTACAGTGATTTAGCTAACAGTGTAGTTTTAATAACATAGTGTGTTCGTCTGATCTGATGAAAAATCAAGTCTGTCAGCACAGATTCATATTTGTCCAATGATCGTGTATGAAATACTTTGCGTGGTAAGTTGTGATGTGAGGGAGTTTAACCTGTCATGTACAGTGTTAAGGAGCTGATAACTCTCTTTACCTGATATTCTTTAGAATATCAATCAATCGCATTCTAAGCATCAAAGTTAATAACATACGTATGAGACTATAACATAACAACATACCTAGCAAAGTAAAAACGTCATAAAATATTTGTCAGCAATTTGCACTTCTAGATAGAATATCTTGTACTGTTTCTTTCGGCTCTCTTCGCTTTGACTTCAAATCTCGTCAAAGTCAACTTTGCTTTTCATCCCTTCAAGATTCAATTACTAAAAGATTTGCTCAGCTCTAGGGTAGATTCTTCTATCTTTCTAGATCGTTCTCTCTCTTTCTTTTTCCTATTTTCTCTGGAAGAAATCAGTTGTGGTCAGACCTGGAAAGGAAGGCGTTATGTTATGTTTAAAATGCTTAAGACTCGACTCTACCGGGAGTTCAAGATCCAAGTAAAGCAAGAGCTATACTCCATAGCATTTCAAGTTAAAAATACTACTCAAACTATATCAGGATAATGAAATACTCTTCGGCACTTTAAATTAATATTTGTCAGTTTATATCGTAATCTTCCTTCCTAAATAGATGAGTTGCACATCCATATGGGACATATTTACAACTGAATGGACTAGGTTATTAAGGACCAAATACCTTCGACAAGGATCATGGCACAGCCTCAGTGATGAGATATTAGCTTCTGTTGCTTCAGTTTTCAAGGACAACGTTTTAACACCACAACCAATTACATACATTAACTGAGGCCTCGAAGGAGACTATGTTGTCACTTGGCTTCCACATCTCCCTCAAGTTACTCTCAGCCGTCTTAAAATAGAAAATAACTGTAGATGTTGTAGTCCTGGAACACCCTAAAAGAACGGAATGGTTATGATGAGGGGAATTCCACTCAATCATAATTGACCTGAGGCTAACATCCCACAGCAATATATTTCTCTCGCTGATCCTATTATTAAATTTACCATATTCTTCTAAATTTCACCATTAAAACATTTCTCTGTAATTAGTAAAATCTAAAAACAATTGTTTATAGAGAAAAATGATAAATTACATGTTTGAAGCTGTTTAGATTTCAATATGATACTATACCAAAATAAAAATAGTCTTGGAATGTCTGAATCGATTTTGTAATGAAAGCATTATAAAATTAAATATTAAATTTAGTTACTTCAAATTTATTAATATGACTTAATGAATTTAATGTTTCAGCTGTTACATCTCGACTGTTTTAAATCACTTCTAAAAATTTTGTCATTGCTTGCTAAAATTCACGAGTATTACACTGAATAAATATGTATCAATAATGTTTTGAATTTTCTTTTTAAGTTATCTAGAGATCATGAGCTCAAACCTTGATTCGGCCATTATATTTTTTGATTCTGAGACATATGGAGCTACTACCGTTTCCATTCAATTTTTGTTGACTCGCTGCCAAATGAGTACCTCAGTATACTATTGTTCTCAAATTTTGGCAAAAGGTCAGCAAGTTCGTGGGGAGGGAGTAAGCCGATTACATCGCCCTCAATGCTCAACTGGTGCTTAATTTATCGACCCTTAAAGGATGAAAGACAAAGTCGACCTCAGCAAAATTTCAGCTCAGAACATGAAGACGGACGAAATGCCACTAAGAATTTTGCCCGGCATGCTAACGATTCTGCCGCGTTCGCCGCATTTGCTTAAAAATGCTATTGTCAGCTTATCTAGGATGTCCGCACTGGTTCATTACAGTTTGGAATGAAACTAGTGTTTGCGTGGTTGGGCCTAGATGGGATTTGAATTCAAAATGCAAAGACCCGAAACAAATGCTTCACGTCATTTTATTCGTTACTGTAAAAGTTACTCCACACACCTTCCTTGGACAGCTTCCTTTTTTTATCGACTTCAAAAGGATGAAAGGCAAAGTTGATCATGTCAGGATTTGAACTTGGGACACAGCACAAAATTCAAGAGTTATTCTAATGACTTCCATCAGTGGTTGTCCAGAACTTATCACAAGTTCAATTAAACTTGATCCTTTATCACTCACAATTATACATACAATTCATTCTCAACTCCAATTTCTAGAACATAAAATACTGACGCGATAAGTCTCTTGAACAGATATTAATCTATTTCAAGTAGCTTTTCCCTATGGAACGAATTCACCTAAGCACTGCAAGCCAACTAGGCGTACTCCAGTTCTATAGTGCTCTCATTGGCTTCAAATTGGACTAGATTCAGAAGTATGATCCGAAAAATAGTTTATCTTAGTCCTTTCGAGGTAGATGTTTTGTTAGAATATGAATTACTACATACATAATTATTTGATGTTCTATCAATTCAAGTTATATTCTGTTCACTACTTTGTCTAACTGAAAAGACGCATCAATCCTAATTCAAAAATTTCCCGTTAGTATTAAGAATAGACGTCTTTATAAAAAAAAAAAAAACTTCCACCAACAAAATTTTAAAATTATTGACTGGATAAGATATCTAGTCTGCTTGATCCTGAACCATGAATACACGTTTTCTACAAGTCTTTTTTATCTTTTTTTTGTATTTAGTTTGCAATATTTTTGATGCGTATTCGTGTGTTGAAACAATTCTTGTTACTTGGGTGAGTCTTTACGTCAATAATAATAACATACGCACCGATTCAATATCACTTCTTTATAATGTTAGTCAATCAGTTAAGTATCTAAGCAACTAAACTAACTGATCGTTCCGTTAATGTGTTGGTTAAACAATCTATCGGTTGTTTATCAAAATCTTTTCGTTGCAATTCGCGATCTCATCAGTGACACGCCCTCTCTCTTCAAGTCAGACCTTGATATTGAACCAGTGCGTGTGTTTATTATTATTGGCGTAATGACCTTCTCAAGATACAAGATTCTCTTTATGTTTCCTAACAACACATTTAAGTTAAATTAACTGCGAGCAGTTGATAGTTTCAACGGTTTCTCTGAAAATTAACTTGCACTAACGTATTTGCACGGATATGAATTAGGTGAATTAATAGGATGTCAGGCTTTTACATCTTGGTTCAATATGAATAAATCTGGTACAGTGTTTATAATTAGCTTTCCAACAATAATTTATGTTCATTTACATACAAGCAGAATCCAAGGAATGTAGTAACGGTAACATCTAGAATTAGAAGGGAAATTTCAACTGTATATAACTCTCTTCTCTTCTGCAGTCAAGGATCTGACTTTTAAAATACGAAACCAGTCCTTCTGTTACGATAATTTCATCTATTTTAAATTTCAGACTGTCTCTTGAAACCAGTGGCGGTACATCTATAAGTTTATTTGCCGTGAGGAAGATGGGAGACCTGACTTTTCTCCGAGGACTCTTTACCTTTAGGGAAGGCTATGTAAAGGTTTAGTTATGACTCGTTATTGAAGAAAGATTAGCATTGTGTCTAGAGGGTATTTATCTTTTTATATAATGCTCAGTGAAAATCAATCTAAGTTATAATCATATGTATTGCAGTTATATTTAAAGTATTATTATTAGTGCCATGTTATATACAAATATCTAAAATGGCATGATTGATAACATCTATGCTATCATAGAAAAATGAATTTAAAAGGGATCTGAAAGCCTTCCTCATCAAAATATATTGATGGTATACTATTCACCTTCAAACCAATTGAATATATAACTTTCTTTCATGTATTTATCTCGTAATCAGAATATCAAATGGCTAGATTGATAAATTTCTACATTTTTATAACGTGTAAGAAGAGATGGAGGCATATTTCAGGATTGACTTACCGCTCAGATACGATGATTGTAAAGTTTTTATTTCTTGGTTAGATAGATAACCTGAAACAAGCAGAAAAATTATCCTATTTAAGAGTAGAAAATATTGGCACTTGAGTAAATGAATTTACTCTTTAGTTGTTCGATTTGCTATAAATAACTGAGAAATTTCCTCAAGCGCAACTGACTGTCTTGGAAAAAGAAAGGCACATGATAAACATCTCAGATAAACAAGAATAGAGGAAAATACAAGTGGAACGTGGCTAGAATACTTTTTAACCATACATTTGCTCAATTAGGGTTGATCTGACTAAACAACAACAACAACAACAACAACAACAACAAGAAGTATAATTTCAGAAGTAAAATTCTATACATCTATCAATCTTTCACGAACCAAGGGCTCAGAACATTTATCAGTCAGGCTCAGCCATTTTATAATAGCATAGATAATAGTAAAAGAGAGTTTTACGAAAGATTGCATTGACAGAATGTCATATATAAGAGTCTCATAAGAAACAGCTGTTGATTAGGAAAGAAAGTTATCTGAGAAAAGCAATATTTTAAATTAAAGTCTTTCAGAACATACTCTAAGGAAGAATGCAAATATTTCGGATTACAACAACGAAGACTTAATGGCTTTGTGAAACTTAATTCCAAACCAACAAACGTTGGTCTATCAAACTTTTACTTGAAAATATTTGTTTCTTTTTCCATTTATATGCTCTTTTGCATATGAACAGACAGTGAACAGAATTTACTGGAAGTTTCTATCATTGTTGCCGGCAGCTACTCGAATCTGAGAAACAAACACATGTACAAAAAATACCACTAGAAATGAATGATTTATGAATTTGCAAATCCTAAATTGTCAACTTTTGTTTCTTCCATGATCAGCTATTTGTCAAAGGAAATTTAGAGTCAATGCAGCAGAAAATTAAAGGTGTTGCTTGCTATAGTTAATATCAAAATGGTGGTCGAATGGTAGAAGCAGCAGAGTGTCAGATGGATAAAATGTATTACAACATTTAATCTAGTGCTATGTTCAAATCTTCTATAATCGACTTTGTCCATTTTTCCTGGAGCTATTAAAATAACTAGACATATATCGGAAATTATGACTTTTGAAGATTTCTGTATCTAGGATTATGGCATTGAGAAATGTTTTGGCTTCATGTACTTCAGTTAAAAACACTTCTTAGATCAATATTATCTTTTATCTCTGCAGAACTGTTGAAATTTAAAACTTCGGAATGAATTACTTCTGGTGGTAAACGTTTGCAGTGATCAGATCTACAGTATCTTTACTTCCAACATATTGACCTCATAACAAAAAAGGTAGTGAGAAGTGTATGTTATGAAGATAAAGAGAAGTGTGTTATGCTGCAGAAAACAAATAAGTACCATGTCTAAAGGGAACTGCCGAACAAAATATCACATGCCATTGGTTTCTGGCCTCCCCTTCTCTCCCTTCCAGCTTCGGAGTTCGTACAAACTCTTGGCCGTCACCCTTCCTGTGACTACGCCATAAAAAATATACAGTATATGGCACTGGATATACTATATATACAACTGCTATAGATAGCAGTATATCTAGCAAATACGTATGTAGTAATGTATGTCTCGATGTATGAATGTATGTTTGTGTGTGCGCGCGCGAGTCCTAGATACGATTTTAAACTTGTGGAGCTCTGGTTCGGAAGTATGTATGTATGTATGTATGTATGTATGTATGTATGTATGTATGTTTGTGTGTATGTGTGTGTGTGTGTATGTGTGTGTGTGTTCTAAATATAACTTTAAACTAGTGAGGCTCTGGTTCGGAAGTTCCAAGGTTTTGAGGAGTATGGAATCACATCTAAGCCACATTTATTCCCAGGTCTACTCTAATTCACAATTATGGGCTAACAGCAATTGGAATGACAATCCATCTGAGCGCGTGGATGCAGAAGTTCTTTAAACATTCTTCTATTTCTTCGACGCCTGCTATTTCTACTTTTCTTGTCGCTATATTCAGCGTTCGATAAGTAATTATTTTTCTTTCCGACTTCTTTGCTACTTCTTGGGGGGAGGGGGGGGTCAATCTAAGGCATCCTCCTTTCTTCTTCAACAGGTTATCAAATTTCTTGTAGTCTATGTCTTTCATTTTCAGTTCCCGCACCTGCAGTAGCTCGGCTGTCAGGTTTCTGCCCGTCACCGCAGCATAACTGCCTGTCTGGACCTGTGAATTCATATCTCCGTTATTTACCGCTTCACCCATAAATGGAGAAGCCAAACAAAATCTTCAACAATTTCACAAATGCAACACAATATTCAACAATTCAACAATCCAACAGTACATCAACTCAACACTTCTGCAATTCAACAATTCAGAAACTCAAATAAAAAGTCGCAACTCACATCTGTGAGAATCACCAGCTTGGGATGAGAACTTACCCCACTCGCAAAATACTATATGCTTTTTCCAGCAACAAATCGTCGATGATCTCGAAAATGGAGAAATAAGCTATATTAAATCTCTGACCGAGATGTAAAGAGTAGCAATACGGAATCGTAACATATAATTGCCAACCAAGTGTGACGTCCTATATGGGACAGTGCTATTTTGCGAGTGGGATGAGTTTTCATCACTAGCTGGTGATTAACACACGCTGAAGATGGGTAATCACCCTGAAACTCGAGTCCGAGTGTATCACGTAAGGTTAGGAATGGGAGCGATCACCACCCCTCGCAAATACTAATCGGGCACAGAATGTGTGTCGTTAGCCAGCTGGAAAAGATGTCTTCCTGGGGCTATAAACGTCAGTAGCACTGTCTCGTATAGGACGCCACACTTGGTTGGTAATTATATGTTGTGGCAATTATATGTATTGCTACTGTTTACATCTCGCTCAGAGATTTAATATAGCGTATAT
>NC_068984.1:60868867-60874909 GCF_001194135.2 Octopus bimaculoides
ATATATATATATATATATATATACAATATATATACATACATATATATACATATATATATATATATACTGACGTATATATTTACATATATATATAAACAAACACACACACACATATATATATATACAAATGTTTATATGTACGCATTATCTTTTGTAAAAATCCTACAACGTTGCAGTATATGACAGACAGATATGGTAGCTTTTATTGAAATACTCTAGATGGTACTAGATGTCAATGTCAAACTTATTACTTTTGATATATTTTTCCTGATTAAATGCTGCACACACACACACACATACACACGCACGCATGCGCAGTGTATGTATTTGTATGCTTTTAAGTGCAGCAAACAATAGCAAAGCCTGAGAGGAATCTTAGATTTCTATTGGTGGCTGAAAAATTTAGAAATTGTTTCTCGTTTCCGAACTTCTGACGGAGAAAATAATAAACAAAAATTTTAATACGTTTGGAGGATATTTAAAAGCAACAGTCAAATGACGTATCAAATTCTGTTTAAATAAACCTTATTCACAACAATGGAAATATATATACATAAGGAACGGGGAAATTGACACAGTAAAGTCAGGTGTAAGTATGTGTAGCTATCACAATGAAGGGGTTATGGGATGTTTTTGCAGGCAGTTTTGACTCCGCTTAATTGGCGTTGCTAACTGGCAGCTGAAATTTTGGTATCAGACTTTTTAATGTTTCTTCTCGTATTGGTTTCAAATTTTAGCACATGTCCAATAATTTCGGGTGAGGGAGTCAGTCATAGACTCCAGTACTCAACTGGTATGTATTCTATCGACCCTGAAATGATGAACGGCAAATTCAACCTCGACGGCATTTGAACTCAGAACGTAAAGACGAACGAAATTCTGCAAAGTATTTCGCCCTTATATGTTTCTTCTCATATTAATGATCTTCCTCATTTTGTCTCTCCCCTTTCCCATTGTGAGTAAGCATACCTTTCTATGTATATGGGGAGAGGGAAAGTGTTAATGTTAATCGTGCTCAATTATTGCTGTCTCCCTGTCTCTCTCACTCTTTCAATCTGTATGTGTTTATTTCTGTGGATGCTTTCCTGGTACCCTTCAAATTCTACTCAATATATGATTTAAAATTCTTTAAAAGTGAGTCAGAAAAGGAAATGCTCATAGACATTGTTAGCCACCTTAATCAAGTGGCACCAATACAACTGATACGTGTTACATTTGGACATTTTGCAGGTTGGTGCCTAATAACAAATTATATTGTCCTTACTGGATTACAGAACGTTGCAGTTCGTGACTAGGAAAAGTTGGCACGTCCTCATTGAAATATGGTTTATCGACATAGTACCACATTTTATTGACATAAAACTGGATTTAGTTCGAAGACATAACCATAACAGTAGTTACATATTGTTCATACGGAAGAGATCTTATGTTACCAGACTAAATTTCGAATATGCCTGAGAGAAGAAGATAAAGAGTGACGAATTATTTATATCAAGCTATGTATTATAAGTGGAATTATTTATATCGGGTTATATATTATAGTGAAGGCGCAATGGCCCAGTGGTTAAGGCAGCGGACTCGCGGGCATAGGGTCGCGGTTTCGATTCCCAGACCGGGTGTTGTGAGTGTTTATTGAGTGAAAACATCTAAAAGCTCCACGAGGCTCCGACAGGGGATGGTGGCGAACCCTGCTGTATTCTTCCACCACAACTTTCTCTCACTCTTACTTCCTGTTTCTGTTGTGCCTGTAATTCAAAGGGTCAGCCTTATCACACTGTGTCACGCTGAATATCCCCGAGAACTACGTTAAGGGTACACGTGTCTGTGGAGTGCTCTGCCACTTGCACGTTAATTTCACGAGCAGGCTGTTCCATTGATCGGATCAACTGGAACTCTCGACGTCGTAAGCGACGGAGTGCCAACAATATATTATAAGAAACGTGGAGACGCATGGCTTAGTGGTTAGGGTGTTGCACATAAAAGATTGTCGTTACGATTACTGGGCCTGGTGGTGCGTTGTGTTCTTGAGCAATACACTTCATTTCATATTGCTCCAGCTATCTGCTGGCAAAAATGAGCAAGCCTGCAAAGAACAGGCTTTTCGTCCAGGGGTGAATGTATAACTTGCAGAACCTGGTAAACCAGCCTTATAAGCGGATGGCTTGGGAAGGACCTTTGATTTTTCTTTTAATTATTAGAAGTGAAAACAAATTCCTTTATGTACAGAAAATGGATTAGTATACCCAAGAATACACAGAGTATGAATCGAAGAAAGCTTCGTTCAAATTCGAGCAACATGTCATGGTAAAAATGGTTGCTGATGTCCAGAGCAAAATGAAAGTGATTTTAATAAAGTTCTCACGTGTGACAAAATTCGGTTAAGAAAGAATAATATTGCTTCAGAGTAAAAAATGAAAAAGAAGAGAAATAACAAGACGTTTTCTTAAATGCCAGACAAATCTCTCTAAATCACAGACAAAAGATTAAAAAGGAATGACAAAGGAAAATAATCATGATAGAAAAAGAGACAGCGAATGCAACAATCCACAAGTGATTTCCGTTGAGAAAATTCTTATGCAATCAGAATTTTGTATAAAGTAAGAATATTAAAAGTTTCCTGGAAAACACCCAAGGAAAAAAATTGTTGGTAGAATGTATGTATGTATGTTTGTATGTATGTATGTATGTATGTATGTATGTATGTATGTATATTGAGTGTATGTATGTATGTATGCATGTATGTATGCATGTATGTATGCATGTATGTACGTACGTATGTATATTGAGTATATGTATGCATGTTTGTAAGTATGTATATATATGTATTATATATATGTGTACACACACACACACACACACACACACACACACACACATATATAAACATAGTATATAACTTCACTATTTTCAAAACGAAAAGAAGTATTCTTCTTTCTGTTGTTGTTGTTGTTTTTGTTGTTGTTGTTGTTGTTGTTGTTGTTGTTCTTCTTCTTCTTCTCATATCACCATCGTCGTCACGACCACCACGACCATTACAACGACGACGACGATGACGACGACGACGACGACGACGACCACCACCACCACCACCACCACCACCACCACCATTATTAGTAGTAGTAGCAGCAGTAACAACTGTAGTCATACTTGGTTCAAATAGACATGCAACTTCACTTGTCCGCATAATTAAGATATTTACCAATTATATCCGAAACAAAAGCATATTATTTGAAAACACCTGAGACTTTTCTCTCATATTCAGTGATGAATAATGTTTGTTATCATTGGAATTTAAACATGATTGTATTTGTATTTACATTTAACCCATGACAACATTTTCAAAGCAACACGGTTAAATATATCGTCACAAAAACAGAGAAATTGAATTTCGTATCGGAACGTAAATATTACAAAATGATAAAATGTAATGACTTTTTAATAGACAGCAAGAGTAAAACAGTAACAGCAGTGCGAACATTCTCAGTGATATGCTAATACACATACACTCACACACATACACACGTTCACACACATACTCGCGTTCACGCACATACACACGTTCACGTACACACGGTAGCATACGTGATTCTACACGCATACACACACATACATACACACATACACGCACATTGTGTGTACTAAATGAACAAAGCAATGAAAAGCAATTTCTCATTCCCTAATGCAGCTACAGCATGCAAATTTGAACATGACTCGATTGACTGAGAAAAAAATCTGCTTGGCAGACTTTTGTAACCAAAAGAAGCACATCTTTGCCCAAATATTTCTTCTACGAAAGAACTAGAGAAGAAGAGTGTTACATATCCACCAAAACTCTATCATAACAGGAAATAGTCATACCCAAATGGATTTAGATGCTTTATGTTCAAACAAACGCAGAAAATGTTCACAGATACATCAAACTCAAAGACAAATGGGAAGGCTCTGATTTAATCTAGCGTGTAGGTTCTCCCTAGTAAAAGGACTAGATCACCATATTTGTTTTTCTTCTGTATTTATATTACATCTTCATTATCTGTGCTCTTATATAATCATTTATGTTTTGAAATTATTTCATGCATATTTAAATTTAATCTTTCTTAATACACTGCATAACGTCTTTGACACTCCTTACTTTCTATATAACTTTATTTTCTTTGTCCCTACATATTTTGTAACGTGCATTTTGATTACTTAAATGAATGTCTTCTTGGAAATAGTAAAAATGTATTATTATTATTATTATCATTATTATTATTATTATTATTATTATTATTATTATTATTATTATTATTATTATTATTATTGGAGAGTATTGTAGTTCGCTTGAAGCATTGGGTATTGTTTGTAAAGAATAGAAAGTTTAGAATGGTATAACAATGCAATATAGAACAAAAATTGGACTATATACCTGTTGTAATTTGGTTATCTATAGTCCGATGATATTTCGGAAATACAATTCCTTCTTCAGATCTTCTTTGCTGGAGTCTCTGCAATAAACTCCAGCAAAGAAGATCTGAAGAAGGAATTGTAATTCCGAAATATCATCGGACTATAGATAACCAAATTACAACAGGTATATAGTCCATTTTTTGTTTTATAGTGCATTGTTATACCATTATTATTATTATTATTATTATTATTATTATTATTATTAGCATTATTATTATTATTATTATTATTATCCTCTCCTTTCAATTTTGTTTCCATTTCTTGCCGAGTGTCTTCCCGGCACCTAGGGCGATTATTATTATTATTATTATTATTATTATTATTATTATTATTATTATTATTGTTATTATTATAATTATTGTTGTTGTTGTTGTTGTTGTTGTTGTTGTTGTTGTTGTTGTTGTTACTGTTGTAGTTTTGAAGCAAACGAAAATCTTTCGATTCGTTGCTGAAAGAGTTACATAAAGTTTCGTATGATGGTTTTTCCTTTATAATTTTGTAAGCTGAAAATGATCAAACGTTTGAACGCCTACTCGAAGATATGAGACAGAGAAAACACCTGTTTTTTTTTTAGACATCTTAGATTTTTCCTGTTTATTATATATAGTATATTACACAAGAGGTGGGTTGTAAAAGGTTTTGACAAAAATAAAAGTAGCACACGATACGTCTACTCTGAAAATTATGAAATAATTTTCCATCGCTTACGCAGTCACAATTTTATATACAGAAACTGAATTATGTACGACATAAATAAAAGTACTACTGATTGGTAGTTGACACTTGGTTCGTCGACATCGTTTGCGGCACTGCACAAGCAGACTTTAAGGACGATGATTACACGGAATGACATGTGGTTGGGTAAGTTTTGTATGGTCATGCAGATTATGATAAACCTTGACGAGCACGGTCCCAGAGCTATTTCTCATAGCCATGTAGGAAGAGAGGCAAATGTACAGGACAGAAAGTCCATCAGTTAAACGTGTGTTACCTCAGATATCTGTAATAAGGGGAGATGTATTAAAATAGTGTAGAATATTTTCTCCATCAACTCGCTTTTACGTACAAATTTGTACGTAAATATACGCACCCCTTGTAATTACTTTTGTAGCACGTTGTTTCAGGTAAGAAACTGCAAAATGAATTATCAACTTTGCCTTTGATCCCTTCGGAGTCGATAGCATAAATACTAAGTTAAGTACAGTGAACGATTAAACCCTCCCCTCAAAATTACTGACCTTGAACCTGAACCAGAAACTTATTGTTATTATTATTATTATTATTATTATTATTATTATTATTATTATTATTATTATTATTATTATTCTTTTATTCTTTTATTCTTTTACTTGTTTCAGTCATTTGACTGCGGCCATGCTGGAGCACCGCCTTTAGTCGAGAAAATCTACCCCAGGACTTATTCTTTGTAAGCCTCGTACTTATTCTATCAGCCTCCTTTTGCCGAACCGCTAAGTTACGTGGACATAAACACACCAGCATCGGTTGTCAAGCGATGTTGGGGGGACAAACACAGATACACAAACACACACACACATACATATATATATACATATATACGACGGGCTTCTTTCA
>NC_068984.1:60875355-60876015 GCF_001194135.2 Octopus bimaculoides
TTATTATTATTATTATTCTTTTATTCTTTTACTTGTTTCAGTCATTTGACTGCGGCCATGCTGGAGCACCGCCTTTAGTCGAGAAAATCTACCCCAGGACTTATTCTTTGTAAGCCTCGTACTTATTCTATCAGCCTCCTTTTGCCGAACCGCTAAGTTACGTGGACATAAACACACCAGCATCGGTTGTCAAGCGATGTTGGGGGGACAAACACAGATACACAAACACACACACACATACATATATATATACATATTCTTAAAAATACATATTCCTAAACTTCTTCGCACGTTCCAGGAAACGGCCGTAAGACTATTTCTATTCGCTTTTGGGTTATTGTGAACTGTTATCTCATCAGCTTGAACTCCTTAATTTATCTGTATGTATTTATGCAATTACTTATCTGACTTTGATTTGGGCACGGAATTACACTATTATATGTATACATATGTTTTTGTATGTTATGTGTTCGCATGCTTATAATGGATTATATGTGCCTTCTGTGTTTAGATATGTGTCGGCTTTGATGAGGAGTATTATCGAGCTTGGAACTTGTCTCTTTTAAATTAATACTTTAATCCAATCGCTCAATAAATTGAGCCACGCGCTGTTGTTTCTTGAAAAAAGTTCACCAGCATAAATTTTCATTACCTATATAT
>NC_068984.1:60876144-60879500 GCF_001194135.2 Octopus bimaculoides
TATATATATATATGTGTGTGTATGTGTGTGTGTGTGTGTGTGTGTGTGTGTGAGTATATATACATTACGTATATATATATATATATATACACACACACATACACATATATATGTATTTATATATATTTGTGTGTGTGAGTGTGTATGTGTATGTGTATGTCTGTGCGTGTCTGTTTTTGAGTATACACATATACATACATGTATATATAAATATCTCGCATATCTTGCATGGACGTAGACATTTGTCATTATCCATGCAATTTTTTTAAAATTCGTTGTATTTTCAGACAACAATACTAAACCCTCGATTAGACGAATCAATTTGTGCCTAATGAAATTTGTGTTTGTTTAGTTACCATTCTATATACAAGTATATTTTACCAATAAAAATAGAGTACATGCGGTAGAATATATTATTTATTTATACTGAATTCTTTTTCACGAATTTCAATTTTCATACTTCAACAATCGTGAATTTTGTTATTCAGACTGATTTTTATATACTTTTCAGCCAGTTCATTCTTTTCTCTACGACTGACGTCTTCATTCGCTGATAGTTATTGTTGTTTTATTAAGGAGATGCCTTTTGTTGTCGTCGTTTCATTTTCCGATTCGTTGGTTGCTTATTTCTCGTTGTTTTGTTTAATAGTTTTTTGTCTGTATCTGCCTTTTGCTGAAGTGATTCGCATCTTGATTTGATAAAGTTGTCTTCGGGACTACTTAACAAATTCTTAAATTATCCATGTTAAGTTGCTACAAATATACGTGTTTGTGTACGTGTGAGTGCGTACATTTGCATTTTATATCTGATGTTAAGTTGGTTAATTGTGGGTTAATTTGTCTTGTTTGTTCTGTTAACGTTGGCATTGCTTGGTTTCCACTTCTATTTATACAACTGTTCTTTCATTGAATGTTTACTGTTTATGATCGGACCAATGACTATGTTCTTATGTTGTATTATGATTCCAATAGTTTCATCGGTTGAAAACATCTATAATTACAAGACAAAAATCTAAGTAACCCATCCAGGACTATACTTAGACCATGGCCTCGCAATCTTTTGAAGTATAGACAACACAAATGCAGTAACGACGTATTGCATTGCTCTAAGAATTATAAAATTAACTGCCCCATTTAATCTAGTAAATATCACAGCTTCACTTAGGAGAATAACAATGTAATTTGAACATTTCTCACTATTAAATCTAAATAATTCACCTCAGTTATCATAACAAATTATAAATGTTTTCTTTGATCCCATTTTAGTTGTAAATTGCTGCAAGCGAGTAAACTTAAATTTATTTAAATTGCTCAGTCATCTCCAGAAATTAAAAACTGCATTCTTAAAGCTGGTATGGAAAAAAAACCTTTAGGCAACAATAGTGAAACTGAGAAACACTAACAGAAAGAGATAAACCAAGGTTATATCTAACCTTGCCACCTTAATAGAAATAATAGCCTTTCTACTGTAGGTACAGGGCCTGAACATCAACAAAAATCAGCATTGCTTGGAACAGAAAGAATTCTTCACAGGGTTTTTGGAGCATGACCAGTAAACAAGTGTCACCTTAGTCTGCAAAATAAGCTGTGAGATTTCATATAATAATAATAACAATAATAATAATAATAATAATAATAATAATAATAATAATAATAATAATAATAATAATAATAATAAACTATTTTTCTGGAGCCTGTTTAGTGCAACTTAAGAAAACAGCGTTATTAGGGGCAGCTAAGATACTGAGGAGGGTTCTTGGCATCTAAGGCTACTTGTTGTAGCCCGATGTTAGGATTCTTTTCTTTTCCAACGGTCTAATCTGTTGAGTGCATATGATAATAATAATAATAATAATAATAATAATAATAATAATAATAATAATAATAATAATAATGGTTTCAAATTTTGGCACAAGGTCAGTAACTTCGAGAAGGAGGTAAACCGATTTCACCGACTCCTGTACTCAAACAGGTACTTATTTTATTGTCCCTGAAAGGATGAATGGTAATGTCAACCTCTGCGGAATTTGAACTCAGAACGTCAAGACGTATGAAATTCTGCTTAGCATTTTTCCCGGCGTGTTTACGATTCTGCCTGCCCACCGCCTTAGTTATCATTTCTTCTCTGCTATTGGCACAAGGCCAGCAATTTCAGGAGACGGGGTAAGTCGATTACATTGACCTCAGTGCTCAACTGGTACTTATTTTATCCGTCCCGACAGGATGAAAAGGAAAGTCGACCATGGCGGAATTTGAACTCAGAACACAAAGACGGACGAAATGCCGCTAAGCAATTCGCTCAGCGTGCTAAACTATTCTACACGCTCGTATCCTTAATAATAATATTAGTAATAATAATAATAATGATGATGATGATGAGGAGGAGGAGGATGATGATGATGAGGATGATAATAACAACAACAACAACAGAAATAATAATAATAATAATAATAATAATAATAATAATAATAATAATAATAATAATAATAATAATAATAATAATGATAATAATAATAATAACAAGGATAATAGCAAGAATAACAAAACCAACAACACAACAACATTGACAACAACAAAACTAATAATTATCGTAATTATTATTGGACAACAATTTCAGGGAAAAAAAAATAGAAAGATTTCACAGTTACGCTTCAATTGCCATGACAAAGAAATTATATCGACAAGCATCAACAAGCCGGGCAACAAATTTAATAGAGAAGTAACGCTTTAGTGTAGAAGGAAAGTATTGGCAGTTTACATCTGCCATAAATCAGTGACGGAAAGCCATTCGTGGAATATTATTAGGATTAATTAAGACAAAAATATCAAGTTCCGCTTCAGCTGATGCACAGAGAAAAATCCCAGAGTTTCACTTCAGATAACATGAAATAAAAATCCTGTAATTCTTCAGTTTGACTAAACATAATCATCTCCAAGTTATGTAGCGTTATATACTTGTGTGTGTGTTTGTAAATGTTCATAAGGGAAACTTATATTGCATATGTGTATGCACACACACACACATACACAGGCACACACACAAACGCACACACACACACATGAGTGCGCATACATATATGTACGTATAATATTTACGCATACAAAAATAGACACATGCACACACACACTCTCTCTCACACACACACATACACACACATACACACACACATGCCCACATATATATATACATATATATATATATATATGCATATCAGTTAGCAGTAATATACTTAATAATGCATAAATATAATTAGAAATTAATAAACTTGATTAATACTATACATACATAATACATATATATATAAATATATATATATATCTATAAATATATAAATATATATATATCTGTGTATATG
>NC_068984.1:60879982-60880808 GCF_001194135.2 Octopus bimaculoides
ATATATATATATATATATATATATATATATATAAAGGTATGCCCGCATATAATTAATAACAATTAATGGAACTTCATGAATAATTCAGAAACAAATGTTTTATTCAATCAAAGGGATTTTGTTTTTAGATTAACAATTTGCAGGTATAATGGCGCTTGCGGTGCAGATGGTTGTACAATATCGGTGCCTTCATAGTCCTTGTTATATAACCATCATTGGGATCATAATAATTATCTTTGCACACCCTCCTCCTTCTCCTCCTCATCGTCATCATCAACAACGCTGTCGTCAGCCTCCCCATCTTTTTCTCTCCTTCCTCTATCCGCCTCATTATTATAATCATCAATGCCGTCGTCGTCATCGCCTTCATCACCACCACCACAACCACCACCACCATCATCAACTTGGTCATCATCATCTCATTAATCACCCTGAACATCATCAGTGTCATTGTCATCGTCGTCGTCATCATTGTTATTACCACCCACCACCATCCTTGTCATCCTTGTTGCCGTCGTTGTCGTCCTCGTTGTGATCCTCCTCCTCCTCCTCTTCCTCCTCCTCCTCCTCATCATCATGAACATCATCATCATCATCGTCATCATCATCATCATCATTATAGAGTAATTACATCTCAGACATAAAAGTAGCTTTGCAGGCGACACACATTGTAAGAGATTGCATAATCATTTAAATATCATTTACATACCTCACACAAATACACAAACAAGTAGTGGCCAATTGCGTGTGTGTATGTCTGTGTGTGTGTGTATATTCATAGACATGCATGTAAGCATATATGTATATATGCATATATGTATATATA
>NC_068984.1:60881823-60884338 GCF_001194135.2 Octopus bimaculoides
TATATATATATATATATATATATATGTGTGTTTGTTTATTATACGTATCTGCGTGTGTATGCATACATTCAATATCTTCTAATCCGTTCACTTCCATATGACGCACGCAAATGTATGTGTGTCTATGTGTGAACGTGTGTTTCTCTGGTATGTTTATAGGTCTCTATGTATCTCTTCAAATTGATCCATCACGAACATAGTGCCAATAAATAAATGAATAAATAAACGAACTGTTTTTTCAGAAAAACACAAAACATAAGTAATTTAAAACATGCAGATATTAGACAAATAAAACACGAAACTATCAAAAAGTAAACGAAAAAGAAACAGCCATATATATATATATATATATATATATATATAACTGCTTTGAGTTACTTATTTAATTTGAAATTTGTCTTAATATCTTAATATCTTACGCATTAGGTAACATATCATTCTGAAATGAACTTCAACCCCAGTCCATCCACTTGTCATACGCTAACACTAACACCACTACCAACAACATTGCTTGTGTTAGCTGAGCCTATATGGGGGAATCTATCTGGATGCTCAATCTGCTAAAATAGCTTCCAATTATCCCTCAAATCCATTCACTATCGGCTTAGAAAAAGGAAGATTAATTGGATGAGGTTTTGGCCTGGCCTTCGGTTGATTATGACGACGAGTGTTTCCGTTGATACGATCAGCATAACCAGCCTGCTCGTGAAATTAACGTGCAAGTAGCTGAGCCCTCCACAGAGGCGTATACCCTTAATGCAGTTCTCAGGGAGAATCAGCGTGACTCACTGATTGTGATAAGGCTGGCCTTTTGAATAACAAGTAGAATTCATTTTTGCCAGCTGAGTGGACTGGAGCAACGACAAATAAATCATCTTGCCCAAGGTCACAGCTTGCTGCCAGGAATCGAAGTAAGGACCGGGAGCCGAATACCCTAGTCACACTAAGTCACGCGCCTTCTTCTGAGGCTCTCGGTGCACTGTATATGGAAAAGAATACAGGATGATGGTTATATGGGGGTGAATTTTGACTATCCGAGTTAACCTGGGGCTATTGAACAAGCCTCTGCACCACTGATATTGCGGTGGCTGTGGTAGTGGTGGTGGCTATGGCGGTGGTTGTGCTGGCGGTGATGCTTGTGGTAGTGGTTGGAGTGGTGGTGGTGGTTGTGGTGTGGTTGTGGTGGTAATGATTGGTGTAGTAGAGGTGGTGGTAGCATTACTTTATGACCTCCTTCACCAGAACCATCATGCGCCAGAACCAGTACGGCCGTGACAGGATCCCTACCAACTGTTTTAGAAGGACCAGCGCCCACCTTCACCCTCACCATCACTAGCGTCACCGCCGCCACTAATAGTACAACTTCATTGCCGACACCATCACCACTACCACCACCGCCGCCGCCGTCACCACTACAGGCACCACTAAGACAAAGACGATGACTCGTTTTAGCACTACCTTCGTTACCGCCAGCTCCATTAATGACCACCACCGCATCGTTACGTTCATTGCACTGGTACAATCTCCATCACCATCAGAAGCTGGCGTACCACAGCTAAAGCCACTCCTATCATCATCACAAGAACTACCATTGCACAAACCTTCAATGTTTTTATCTCACGACTCTACCAAAACCTCAACCACTGTCACTACCTACACCATCACTATAACTGCCTCCGCCATTGCTGTTACGATAGCCTCGTCATCATGGCTACCACAACCACCAGTGTTTATACCTCACCGCCGCCAGTACCAACCACCACCACCTACTATCACGACTACTACTACCACTACCACCATCACAGCCACCAGCACCATCACCACTACCACCACCACTACCACTTCACATCTACTCCTTCCAGCACCACTACCATCACCACTAACATCAGCACCACTCTCACTACCGTCACTACCACCACCATCACCACCACTACGACCACAACAATCACCACTACTACCACCACCACCATCATGATCAGTGCCACCACTAGCACCACCACCACCACCAGCACCACCATCAGCACCAGCACCAGCACCACCAGCACCACCACCATCACAGCCATCCCGCTCACACTCACACTCACCACCAAATCCGCCATTACTACTTCCACAACAATCTCTACCTCACCTAACACGACCACATCTAACCACTATATTAACTAACACAACCATTAAACCATTGCCGCCACTTACTGCGATATACATTGTTACTGCCAGAGATTAATGAAGTCTGCCAAAAGATTTTTTTTCGTTTTTCGCCTTTGTGTTGTATTACAGTTTTTGTTTCGTGTGAGTGTTTGTGTGTGCGAGAGTGTGAGTATGTGAGTGTGTGCGTGTGCAAGCGTGTGCGTGCTGTTTTTTTATTTTTTTTACGCATTAAAATTTCAATCATTTGCTAAGTTGAATTCACACGATACAATCTACAACGAACATTTAGGAAGACAAAAATCCCTACAAAAAAGCAAATAAAAACTACACACACACACACACACACACACACACACACACACACACA
>NC_068984.1:60884945-60893420 GCF_001194135.2 Octopus bimaculoides
ATATATATATATATATATATATATATATATATATATATATATATATATAAATATATACATACACATACACACATACACGCACACATACATATATATATATGTGTGTATGTGTGTGTGTGTGTATGTATACATGTATATATACTGACAATGATGAAACCATTGATTTCTCACATTGACATAATGCCTCAAATTGCGAAGGGAAGTAAATCTAGTTGATTGAATTGACCTTAGTGCATGCATACTAGACTGATTGGTGCTTCGATGTCAGTGAAGATGCCGATACGTGGTCTCTCATTAAGCTAGAAGTAACAGCCGAATCATTCTCTCTGCAGCCATACGCTACTGTCTCAAAGAAATGACGTCGGATAATCTGGCACCTCGTCTCCCACACATGGGGAAAAGGCGGGATGCTCACGTTTGGAAATGCACTGACGATACACCTGTTCAAGGTTGGCCTAAGGCTTAAATAACGATATGAGCAACAAGAACTGACTACCCCTTCAGGTTTATGCCGGTATACCTCTACATGGTTACATAACTTACTAGATATGGCAGTCCAAATTCCTTCACGCCAAGCTTAACTATTTTAAAAGAATGAATCTTTGGATTGTTGAATCTCAGAGTACAATACGCATCAGAATGAAAATGGGTCGGTCACGGCTGGAATCCTTTTGGTCATACGACAGGTCGAGGAAGATTGACCTATGTGCCGATAGAAATTGCAATTGGTTGGTGCTTCACATTGGCGATTCAGAGTATGAGTGAGTTTTATTGCTGCTGGCCTCAAATGACTTTAAAAGCAATGTTGACCAAGATGTTGTTTACAACTCAAGACACAAAGATGATGTTAATAGCCGTAAAAGCTATTAGATCCACTGCCTCACTAAAGAAAAATAACCAAAAGACAAAATATAGATTCCCTAAGTTTATAAATGCTCGTACTATATAATTTTTGAATGTTTCGTTTCATGAAAATTAAAAGACCCCCTTCGGTCACGAACGATCATGGGATTGTACTTAGAGAGGCACAAGTTCAGGCAAGGTTATTTTGTGGAAGACCAGTTGTCATCCATGCATACTTGTCTTCCCTCTCCACCACCAATGTTGTCAAGGAGAAAGGCAATGGTCGATACACCTTGCCACCAGTGACGTTACAACTTTGTGAACTGCAGGAATGTAAAATAAAGTGTTTTGCTCAAGAACACAACATATAGCCCGGTCCGGGAATCGAAACGCTTTTACCGCTGAGCTATGCCTTTCATAAATATTGTATTGTCTACCTAGATTTACGCATATCTGTCTGTCTATCTGTCTTGCTGTCTATCTGTCTGTCTGTCTGTCTGTTTTATTTTTGATTATTTGGAATATTCCCATAAGGAAGGAGCCGGCTTCTAACAAAGATGCAAATCTCTAAAGTTCAAATGCACGTAAAAAAAAACAAATTCACAGTTTGGACTTGAGAAATGTCTTGCATATATTTACAGTTCCGCTTGTAGATTGCAATTGTGATAAATATATGTATATATGTACACAGGCAGAGTCAGATAGATTACTCTGTGATGGTCGTCCCGGCTATCTGCGCTCTGAGTTCAAGTACAACCGATATTAATTTTGATTTTCGTCGCTTATAAGGCCACAAAATAAAGAACAAGTCCTATACGAATGTTAATTTGTCTCTTTCTCAAATCATTTTTAGTGTGTGTCTTTCTCTCTCTGGAAGAAATCAGATGTGACCATATCGGGTGGGCAGGCTCTGTCTTGGCAGGCATATTTATGTTCAAAACTAACCGTATGTCACGAAGGCACACTTACGAATCCATCGAGAAATTAAGGACAATGGCATGAGATGGCATGCTGGTTTGTCTGTATCTATCGATAAATATAGGAGGCACAATGGCCCAGTGGTTAGGGCAGCGAACTCGCGGTTATAGGATCGCGGTTTCGATTCCCAGACCGGGTGTTGTGAGTGTTTATTGAGCGAAAACACGTAAAGCTCCACGAGGCTCCGGCAGGGGATGGTGGCGAACACTGCTGTACTCTTCCACCACAACTTTCTCTCACTCTTACTTCCTGTTTCTGTTGTGCCTGTAATTCAAAGGGTCAGCTTTGTCACACTGTGTCACGCTGAATATCCCCGAGAACTACGTTAAGGGTACACGTGTCTGTGGAGTGCTCAGCCACTTGCACGTTAATTTCACGAGCAGGATGTTCCGTTGTTGATCGGATCAACTGGAACCTTCGATGTCGTAAGCGACGGAGTGCCAACAAACTAACAACAATGTATCTACCTATCTATCTGTCTGCCTGTCTATCCATCTATCCATCCATCAAGCTTGTAACTCCATCTACGCCTTGTTATTGGTACACTCGAACGAGCCCATAAGCAAAATTGGACGAAGAGAATGAAGAAGATGATGATGTTGATATGATAGTAGTCGCATTGATGCCAAGATGGGGATATTATATAGACCAATGTAAATAACACGTGGCTTTGAGCATGTGCACGTGCGTGCCTGGATACATGTGAGATCGCAATGCTAGATGACAAAGATGCTGATGCTGCAGTGCTAGTGCAGCTAATGACAATGCTACATCTTCTCTTGTTCATAATGATAGTGGTGGTGGTGGTAGTTGTGTTGGTGATCGGTTTTATTTATGGTTCTGATGTAGGCAGTAGTTGGTATTTGATAGTGGCAGCTATAATGGTGACCCTCCCTCCGAAGGAAAAACTTAAACAAAATCAAAACATACCAAGCAAGGAAAAACTTAAACAAAATCAAAACATACCAAGCAAGCAAAAACTATAGAAAAATATAAATTTCAAAGACAACTATATAGCAGTATAAAAAGACAGACAATACACACATACACCCACACGCACGCACACACACATACATACACGCTCACACACAGAGCAACAACAACAAAAAAAATGAAATCAAAGAGAAGTTTCCACACATTTCTATTCCATTAGGAAATTGGTGAAAGAGAGAGAGAGAGAGAGAGAGAGAGAGAGAGAGAGAGAGAGAGAGAGAGAGAGAGAGAGAGAGAGAGAGAGAGAGAGAGAGAAAGAGAGATAGGGGGGGTAGTGAGAGAGATAAGGAGAAAGAGAGGGAGATGGAGAGAGAGAGGGGGAAGTGAGTGAGAGAGGGAGGGAGAGCTTAGCGCTAAATGTCTAACTTAATAGCTGCAAGAGGGATAACTAATTATGACATCCAAGAAGCAAGAAATCTTACAGATTTTGATGGCAGATAACTTTGCTTTAAATCTCATTCACTTGTTTAGAATACATGCATAGACACACATACACATACACAGACGTTCACACGCACATACACACACACACACACACACACACACACACACACATATATATATATATATTTACATACACACACATATAAAGATACATGCATGCATACATACAAGCACATATTGCTATATACATACATACATACACACACACACACACACACACACACACACACACACACATATATATATATATACACATATATATATATGTATATACATCAATTTGCATATGTGCATATATACATATATATGTATATTTATATATTTGTATTTATATACGTACATATATATATACATAATATATATATATAAAC
The DNA here is from genome assembly GCF_001194135.2 of Octopus bimaculoides. NCBI lineage: Eukaryota > Metazoa > Mollusca > Cephalopoda > Octopoda > Octopodidae > Octopus > Octopus bimaculoides. The sequence continues at coordinate 60,888,575 of NC_068984.1, forward strand.
GTATATTAGTACATACCCATATATACAAAGATATAGATGTGTGTGTGTATGTGTGTGGTTGTGTGTATCTGTATGTGTATATACATATCCGTATGTACATGTATGTACGTATACATGCATATGTAAATCTACTCATATAATGAAATCATTTATTTGGTTTGTGCGAAGCATTCCTACTTAAGCGACAACAGTCCCGAATCCCAGTCGCGAACAATATGCGCACAAGCATTAAATATCTATCATATTATAATAAATATAAAACGTATATACCATTTATATTAAGTACATTCACGTTATATATGTACAAACCATACGTACTAACAAACTTGCACACAAACAGACACATGCATCAAAGCATAACATACCAACATGTAAAGCACGTTGTGCAATCAATGATATGCATAAAGAGAGAAATATCTGTTTTGGGAAACAAACATGTAAAATAACAACAAATTACACACACGCACGTATGCATACGTACATATAAGCATACATGTGTACATGTATGACCACTACCTAAATACCAACAACAGTCATTAAAACAGCGGTAACGGAGGATGCTACAACATGAGCAACTGGAGAATTTCGATTACTTTCGCATGTGCTACATTTACTGTGTGCCGCCATAATCGTAGAAATTACAATAATATAGGCAGTTCACCTTCAGAGACATACATGATAACTGAACTGCCACAACGGCATCCATTACTCTGAAAGCTCTCTTGTCTGTTTGCGGCTCTTTTTTATGTACGTAAATTTGATTGTAGTGAATGAGACGAGCACAAAACTGCCTCTATTCTTCAGATAGAATAGCATTATTACCTGTTGTCCGACATCAGTTACGACAATCGGCAACTGAAGAATCCGCAAGTTTACAATCGAAGTAACTTAGTCGTTCTGACAAAAATCAAGTGTCTACCACTCCTCTATCTACCTACCTACCTACCTACCTACCTACCTGATGGCTTCAACTCGATTTCGAGCAATCCATCGCTTGGTTGTTATCTTAAATGTGAACAACGTAGATATGGCTTTTTAATCCTGCTAGGGATCTACAATCTTTTGCACAGATGTGGCAACGGTGGACGCCTCTTGCAGCAGGTGTTCAGACAGCTTACCACTTACGCTGACTCAGGCCTTCATTCCTATGCGGAATTTTTCATTGATTGTTTTTCCTTCCTTTGTTACACCAAGCCATAGTATGCAACACTTAATAGAGATGTAAAAGAATATCAAGCGCTGCCTTTCCCAGAAGCTTTTTACCTCCGCCAACGAAGGAGGTTATCTTTCATCGGCGTTGGTTTGTCTGCATGTCCGTCTGTGTGTAAAATAACTCAAACAGTTGTGAACGGTATTTGATGAAATTTGTAGGAAAAGTTGATAATTACACAAGGAACAGATGATGAAATTTTAGTAGTGATCCGGGAATTTTTATGGATTCTTGAAGGATTTTTCATTTGTTATTTTTACTTTACATGAACTATTACAATGTTACGTTTTTTGATTATCTCCCTTGAAAACACGTTCATCGATTCCACGTAACCTATGGCGGCGTTGTTGTTTCCAAAGTTTAGTTTCGTTTCTCTATTAGTAATTTTACTCGCGTATCTATCTTAAAATGAGCTGCTTGTCGGAGCTCTGCAGAGGATGACATGACAAGCCTTTACTATTGGGATCGACTCAAAAAGCTTCAGATGATTCCTGTTTTTAAAGGTGTTTTTTAAAAATCATATGGCTGTGTTATTTTTTTTACCCCCGCCAAGGAGGTTTTGTTTTTGCTGGCGTTGGTTTGGGAAATTGGGCGATTTTCAGCATGCGTGTATAAGGGTGGAAATGAGCTGCTTGGCGGAGGTCTGCGCTCTCCGAGTGCTTTTCTAGTTTAAGTATGGAAAAGCCTTGTGCAGGACCAGTCCCACTTCCTTGACAACTTATTTGCACAAATAGGATAATTAGTCCACATCATAAGATGTAAACAAAGTCGTTGGTGTTAAATCAAGAGTTTTCCTTCAAGAGATATGTCTAAACAAAGACTAAGGGTGTTTCCCTTCCAGTCGTTGGATAACTACTGACCTTGTTGAGGCCATCCTCTCTTTGTCAAGTTTTGTTTTTTGTCCAACGAAAGCAATTTACCTTACCTACCTACTTATATAACAACCAATATCTGCCAGTACAGTGTTTGGACAACTCGATTTGAAGCTAGATGAAATTCAGACTATTGATGTCACAATCCGAAAACTAACCCTTGAAATTTCCACATCAACAAACGCCTCCTCCACATAAAATGGAAGCAATGGGGTGATTGAAACGGTATTTAGATGTGGATCACAATCCTTCGACATTGTCTATTAGCCATCAACCGTCTATGGATTAAATCTGCATGCATGAGGTAGACAGATGGAAATGTGTCCCTCGAGAATCGGAAATGAGTGACTCGGTATGATGAGTAAGGATACACAACAGGGGAATACAAGAACAAAAAATTGCAACAAAATACCTGCCATAAAAAAGAAATGGTTAGGGGTGCATATAAAGTAGATGTCAGTAAATGCCTCTGAAGCAGAACATTATGCAAAGCAAAATGTAGAAAGAATAGTTCTGAAGATGAACATATAGGAAATTGCACAATAATTCATAATATGAAAGAATACTGATGAAAAGCAGAGTAGCTAAAATGATTTGGGTTAATATAACAAAATTGTGCATAGCAGTGAAAATCACGTACTCAGCAGATGTTATAATAATGTTAATGAAAAAGAAAGGAACCACGCAAACAAATGTGAAATATTCGGATCTACACAACTAATTACTGAGACACTTGAATTTGTAAGGATTTGATTTAGCACCAATCTTGAGAATACGGGCTTCACAAATCTACAAAAGAGACAACTAATTGGCAACTTACAGTAATGGAAGTGTACAATATATAAAAGTTCCCAGACATATGTTTATGCATACTTTAAACTACAATGCCCACAATGCACAGTCGAATATGATTTAGAAGCAGATTGCTACAGGAACCTAAATAATCATTAGCAGATCCCGATAGTCTCCCAGAGCTTTCACTTTTAACTCAGCAGAACATATAACCTCGTTGGTATTTGATCCGGAAAACTGGAGCAAATATCGTAAAGCATTCTTGACACCCGTATAACATTTGCCTATCGAATGCTTTATATACACATATGCAAGTCAAAAATTACAAATCCCGATATTTGTGTTTGTGCTTCTATAAGAACATAAATGTGTATTTATATGTACATAAACATATAAATACATATACTTATGCTTACATACATACGTGCGAACATATACACACATGCATATGTAGACACACATATAAAAAAAAGCTCTCTTTTATTTATTTATTTTTTACTCAATATAAGCCAACGAAGGTCTCACTCTGTATAAATAGTAGCCACATCTCTCTCAAATTACATCTTAAAGTCTAAAATACAGCGTGTATGGAATAAGGCTGTCTCGGCATACTGATCATATAAATCTGCTCCATAAGAACTTGGTTGGAGCTAAAGAACAATTCCAAATGTTTCGAACAAACAGAAATCCTCTGCGTTAGTGATTCTTGATCCTTCTGTCATTTACAATCTCAGTTTGATGTATTTTATGATTCATCCTCCTACACTCACGAAATAGGCTTAATTTATTCAGGTGAATCACATCTATTAGAGATTCACAAGCAAAAAAAATGTCAATCATCATACAAAAAATTTTATTTTTTTTAATAAATCAATATTGATAAAAAGTATTCGAATATATAGTTCGAAGTGAGCATGAAATATAATGATTCTGTAGATGATAGCATTTTATTCATTTATATATCTCTAAGTGAGCTATATTCCGAATTTACATATATGACAAGTGGAATTTACAGATATGATAGATTTATCATCATCATCATCATCATCATCATCATCATCATCATCATTGCGTGAGAGAACAGAAGACTGGTACTGCACCTATTATTATTATTCAGTAGTTTTATTTTTATAACGTGCTTTCACTTCACTACCGAGCGCAGCTCTGTGTGCCCTGGGTATGTGCTGTGGTTTGATGTGATGCTCTTATAGTTACTGTATTGAAAGTGTTTTGCGTAGAATGTGTGCAGTGCCCAGTAGTGCAATTTTCTGTATGTTATATATATTTGTAAGTCCTAATGTTTTTGTTATGTATTTGCCGGAATATTTTTTTTATCATACCTATTGCGCCTACTATGATAGGAATTGTTTCTGTTTTTAGATTCCACATTCGAGTTACCTCTATTTCCAGGTCTTTGTATTTTGAAAGTTTCTCTTTTTCTTTTAGGGAAACGTTGTCATCTGCTGGTATTGATACATCAATTAGAAAGCATTATTATTATTATTGGAGTCTTGCATGCACAGCGGGCTTGCTACCTGCAGCCTACGGTACCATGCTATCCATTCTTTTCAGCTATCTAATACTTTCCTGATTATTCTGGCCGTGCCAAGGAGGTAAACCTTTTGTAACAGTGCTTCTGGGCACTCTATTCCGATTTCCTTTACATTCCCCTCGAGGCCTTTTGATACTGTTCCCAAGGCTGATACTCCCTTCAGTCATGACTGACCATGTGATTGCACCTAGGAGGTTACCCTCCCAGGCACAAGTCCAGGCAAGGTTATTTCTTTTATGGAAAACCAGCAGTCGCCCTTGCATACCAGCCTCCTCCCTCCACGCCACCGGTGTTATCCAAGGGAAAATAAAAGGCCGATACAGCTTGGCACCAGTGACGTCGCAACTCATTTCTATAGCTGAGTGAACTGGAGCAACGTGAAATAAAGTGTCTTGCTCAAGAATACAACACGCAGCCCGG
>NC_068984.1:60893430-60899776 GCF_001194135.2 Octopus bimaculoides
CCAGTGACGTCGCAACTCATTTCTACAGCTGAGTGAACTGGAGCAACGTGAAATAAAGTGTCTTGCTCAAGAATACAACACGCAGCCCGGTCCGGGATTCGAACTCACAACGTTGCGATCGTAAGCTCGACGCTCTGACCGCTAAGGCATGCACCTTCCCAAGGACCCAACAATAATTGGCACTATCTTTACCTTCTTCATTTTCCATAGCCGGGCTAATTTTTACTTAAGAGGGTTGTATTTATCTATCTTTTCGCTTTCCTTCTTGACTATTCGTGAGTCAAAGGGGTATGCAACATCAACTATATAGCACATGAGGTGCACCTTGTGTACCACTACGAGGTCCGGTCTGTTATGCTCTAGCATCTGTTTGAATCGGGAAATCCCAGACGATTTTTTCTAGTCTCCGACTGCGCTACTCTCTGTGGTTTGTACTCATACCACGTATTGCCTCTCTCTAGCCCCTATTTTTCGCACAGTTTCCAATGTAACACTTTTGCTACCTGCTGGTGTCACAACAACTTGTAGTGGTTTTGGGAAAGTTTAGGGCATTCGTTCGTGATATGGGCAATGGTTTCATCCACTCTATTGCAGATGCAGCACAGCGAAGACACTCGCTCACTCCGCAGATTGACCCTCCAGTTCGTGGCCAAAGTTTGTTGCTGTGTTGCTAATATAGTGAACCCGGCCTCTTCTTTTAGGGTTCCTTTCATCAGTCAATACCACCTATATTTCCGGCCACTTCTGTTGTGGCTACATGGAATTGATTGTGTAGTCCCTTTTCGCGCAATTCTTCTTCATGTCCTTTTTGTACTTCTTTTGTTTTCCTTTTTTATTTGCTTTCAATAATCGCTCGTTTCTAACTGTCACTAGCAAGGTTCCTTACTTTGGGCTAGGTATCTCATTAAGCTCTCGAGTCCATACGCACGCAATCTTCCACACTTATTAGTCCTCTTCCTCCATTTGCTCTCTTCAAGTATAGACAATGAGGGTGTGCACGTAGATGATGGGCTCCATGCATCGTCAGCTATTAAGGGACATGTTCAACTCGTTAAGGTTAAACAAGTGACACGTAAATCTGTGGTATTCAGCAGAAAATTTGCTGTAGCCCATCTTTTATACCAAGACAAAACAATGTATTTGATAACTCTTCCAATCAGTTAAAATGAGAAACCATGACAGCCACTGCCTGGTACTGCATCAGGGCATTTCTTCTTTTTCTTCTTCTTCTTCTTCTTCTTCTTCAAGGCGATGAGCTGGAAGAATCGCTAGTACGCAGGGCGTAATGCCTCTTTCGTTCGTTACCTCCGGTGTATGTTGGTACCAAACACTCGTTACCACGTATCCATAATTCCAGCATGTTATTATGATCATGATCATGATCATGATTATTATTATTATTATTATTATTATTATTATTATCCTTAACCGTGTCAATTTTCTAAACGTTATTCTTAAATCAGACTATTCTCCACCTTATAGAGAACCCAATTAAATTTTTCACTGTATCCATAAACTTTAAAATCATTCCAAAATAAAGGCAATCATCTTGTGGAAAATAGCTTGTTACGGATTTTCAAAATCTCAGCTAATGAACAATTATGGAATGATACTTTAAATTATTACAATAGTCTCTTAGTTGAGTAAATTTTCAGATAAAACATTAAATTGGAAAACACAAAGCACCAATCCATGTAAAGAAAGACTTGCTCTTCGGTATAATTCACTCTATAGTCTGCAAGTAGCCATCTTAGTTGCCAAATCTTTCTTTAATCTTTTAATTAGAAAATTTCCATCGGAATACAAGTAACGGAAATCGAATAAAAATTCCTTAATCGATTATACACAACTTCACGTCGACTATAGCTAAATATAATCAATCCAAATTAAACTTGCCCACTACTGATCGCTACATTGCGATTTGAAATTTTATGCATCCAAACAGCTGTTCATTACACTGAAAATAAAATATTAACGGACTGAGTAATCTAATATCTACTCAATGTTATATATCGGATTAAATGACAATTTTTTAAAATTAAGGTTTAATCAACATTCTTGTACATTCTGCCGCCCAAACAGAAGCGTTAACACAACCCTTTGACAAGAGAATCTAAATTGTAAAACATTAGTTATAATTTCGAACGGAAAAGTCTTCGCTTCGTGATACCAGATACTAATACCAATAACATTTGCCAGTTTTGTACAGCTGAAACATTTGGACTAGTCTCACTTTTATTTCTCGTCTCAGAATTTGTATCATCTTCCCTCATGCAATTATCAAAACTGAAATATTTTACATTGTAAATTATCCGAACGGGTAAAAGAACAACATAACATTCAAATATATGCTTTGCACCATCAATTAACAGAGTCCTCTTTTTAATGATCATTACAATCTATTTGTATTTAGACAGTGATGCAGCGCTGCACAAGATTCTTATGCATTTACATCTAAGGGATATACTGCCCCAAATTTCATTTACTTTCGCTGCACAAGCACATGAAAGTCCCTTTCTTTGTTGTATAGTTAGACCTATCAAGATAGAAATAAGCAAAAGCCTCCGTGTAACCAATGACCGACAGAGTACCGTCTTTATACCTGAATAGATACATTTCATGAAGAGATATATTTCAACTGATGTATTTCATCGTTTGACTCTCTAAACTATAGTATGAGATGAATTACAGAAGGTTTAAAGCTTTTTAAGGTGAGACAGTTATAACTGTACTAGATTATTGTATGTCATTGCTATACATCTAATAAGCTGACCTGGTAACTTTTTAAAATTTAAATTGAAGAAGGAAGCTGTAACAGTTCTTTGAACGCAGCCTATTAAACACTGCTTGTCACTTCTGACTAGTTTGCAGAATAAAATCCGGACGTGGAGACAATTTGGAAGCTCACTCTCCAATAGAATTTTGTGTTAAACTGGGCAAAAATACTACAGAAATTTATGAGACGTTCCGGATTGCTTCTAGATTAAGTTTTTATGAGCCGATCGTCTGTCTTGAGTTGACACAAGAGGTTCAAGGACAATAGAGAGAAAGTGAGAGAAGATGAGTAGTGTGGGAGGGAAAACATTGGAGCTAATTGAGTAATTTCGCAGTTTTCTGGCTGACGACCGCCATATTTCTATAAAGACGATAAACATAGTTTGTAGCTGGTGTAGTGGCAGTAGACAGAACTAATTATAAGATCTGAATATGTGAAGAATTTCTGAAAAATTTGTTCCCTGGGTGCTCAATGACGAACAGAAGGAAAGATGCTTTGGTGACAGCAGGGAAATGCTTGAGCTCATTACCTCCAATCCCAGAGTTCTTGAGTCTCTGGTGACGAAAGTTGAATCTACTTTTATGATCCAGAGACTAGGCGACAGAGTGCCTAATATAAGAAACCTGGTTCCCACAGACACAAAGCAGTCAGGCAAAGTAAGTCCACCGGGAAGCTCATGTTCCACCTTTTCAACCAGGTCATCGTCTACATACGCTGGGTTCCCTCTGTCCAGACGGTCAACAAAGAACGCACTGTAGAGTTTTTGAAGGAGTTTAGGAAGAGACTTCGCCGCCACAAAAGGTCAGAACGTTACCATTTGAGTCGGTGGGGCCTACGTCAGGACGATACACCAGTCCACACTTCCATCCTTGTATCCTACTGCTTTAACAGAGATGGGCATCAAAACACTTCCCTACCTTCCATACAGTTCAGAGTTTGATCCTTGTGACTTGTTCCCAAGCAGGGGAACACCAGGGTCAGTCATTTTAGAGACATTGAGAAGATAAATGAGGTTGTGACAAAGATCCTAGACGCCTTCCCTTTGGAGGATTTCCATGGGTCCTCCGCGATGTGGTTGCTGCGCTACAACAAATGCATGCAAGTAAAAGGATGCTACTTTGAAGTAGATTAGTTTTGTACTTGTCTCAAATTAATAAATGCATCTCTTGAAAAAGTGTGAAAACTTCTTGGGTGCATCTTGTATTCTCAGCAACAATTATATGAGTACCCACTTTTTTCGTTATAGAAGTCCTTGAGCAGTTATTTAAAGGATTACATTGCTTTCAAATATTTTTGTCTTACAATAGATAGGCACAATAAAAATTACCTAATTAATTCAATGCACAAATCGTTTCGGCTAATTCATTCGACAAACCTAACTAGCATTATAACATAAGTTAATTTAGCAGCAACTATAACACTATTTTACTTGTACACACACACTCACACACACACACACACACACACACACACACTGACACACACCCGCGCGCGCACACACACACACACACACACTTTTTTTTATAGAATTTTTATTCTGTATTTCAATTTCTACGATCTACTAAAAATATTAATTTTTAATCTCGTGCTATTATTTGTACGTAATGATCATAGATATATCTTCAATTAATAGATTTAATCCAACTGGCAGTCATAACTTATTGAGTAACCTGATCCACCCCTTTATAACGTTTAATTACAGAGACCTCGTATTATACATTTCAGCACACAAACCTAATGTAATAATCAATTCGGAAATTTGATAATTCTAAATGACTTTTAAACCTTTATTGATTCTACTGTCCACCAATTGAATCGAAAGAGTAAATATCATGTCATGTGGCCGACGAAAATATGGCAATTATTCACGTGAAAATATGCCTGAAAATATATGAAGTCACAAGGATATAGACGTCTGCATTGACAGCAAATGCCCAAACTGTTCCCTTATAAAACGTATGCTCTAAAATGAATGAAGACATTTTTTGCATCCCTTACGGTAGTGTAGCGTGGGTTTGAAAAAGGGCTGTGTGATAGTCAAATTGGCCATCTCATTCCTTAAAAGTAACATAGGCGCAGACATGGCTGTGTAGCAAGAAGCTTGCTTCCCAACTACATGGTTCTAGGTTCAGTCCCACTGGGCACCTTGGGCAACTGTTTTCTACTACATCCTCGGACCGACCAAAGGCTTGTGCGTGGATTTGGGAGGTGGAAACTAAAAGAAGTTCGTCATATATATATATATGTACATGTATCTATGTGTGTGTGTGTGTTTGTATCAGTATTCGTCACCCCTCCCCACTTGACAACCCGTGTGTTTGCGTCTCCGCAACTTTGTGGTTCGGCGAAACAGACCGATAGAATGAGTACCAGGCTTAAAAAAGAAGTACGGGGGTCGATTCATTCATTCGACTAAAAATTCAAGGCGGTGTCCCAGCGTGGTCACAGTCTAATGACTAAAGCAATAGAAAATAAAAAATACCTTCAGTTACAGCAAGGATACATATTTAAAGTGACCGACTTGTGTGGTTTGCACATCCGCATGCCTCGCTACACTTCTGGACCGCTTATTGAATATATACTAATATTTGACACATGTGATTGAACATCTGCATGCGGCCACAGGCAGTCTCTTCCAGCCCCATACATTCTCCCCTGCACATACATTCTCCCATGCACACACATTCTCCCATGCAATACAATACATTACATATTCTAATACGTATCTGTAACATTGCAGTGATGTTGTAAGTGGCTTGGAGTCGCACGATGCAAAACACATGCATGACCACAGCAAACTGACAATATGCAATATGGTTGCAGAAATGATTACATGCTACAAGTGAAGTTATACGTACAAATCTATATAAAATAAAACACGCCCACGCATGTTGATGCGCGTACGAACAGGATCATTTGTCGCCAACCCTCACACCACACACCTACATGCATGTTGATCAACACCATATGCATTATCATGCTTTACTGTATTATAGACAAAAATAAGCTTTCTTCCCTCGTAAACACAATAAACGAGGAAACATAAATACAAATAATTGCACATACCGTACAAAGCAGGTTCACACGTCTATACGTCCACACGTTTGCACAAATAGGTCCAAGATAAGTCAATTCTAAATCCCCTCACGATAGCTACGTGTATATTATAAGAATAGTTATGCAGTAAATGCTATTCCGTTCACGATTGCTGTCACAATTTGATTCATGAAAGTATGTTGCTGTACTTGAAAGTACTCTTCCCGCAGGCGTAGTCCTGGCAAGATTTCTTTGTGGAACTGCTCTTGTATGCAAATACTTCTTCCCCATGCCATCGGTAGTAATTGACCATCCAGATTGTTGGTAAATAACAATAGTGCAAATTACTGTTCTGTTCTGAAAATGCAGCGTTTCAACATGATTATGCAGTCGTGTACACACTGCACAACATACTAGTATTTTCTAGGGAAACACGTGTAATGATTATGTAATTTATGGTGTTATAATAAAAAGACAAACTAAATCTCTTTTATTCTCCTCTCATATATATATATATATATATATATATATATA